>NC_069092.1:1200000-1500000 GCF_947172395.1 Bicyclus anynana
CTACAAGTGTACACCTAGCGACGAGGCGGTGCGTATTGGGTCCCGTGTGGGATTAATGAGCTACGAGCTTTACACGCCGACGCCTGTTTGCGATCCGTGATGCAATAACAATTAACCGTTTAACGGAATCAGCTCAAACAGCTAATTGCTTTGATGTCGATCGATTCGCGACCATAGACAAAAGCCGGCAAGGTAACCGTCAACATCATCAGGACCATAAATAATTTGTTGGTTTTCATTAAAAATGGAAACCGACTTTTGCAGTTTGAATGCAATTTCACTTGATTAGAAATGAATTGTCAATTGATTAAATTGCCAAGTAATAGTCTTGTGTTAATACTAGGTTAAAGGCTGTACAAATAATTAATATGTGTGAATTGATTATTGTAAATTACAATGTTAGGTGTTTTGTATATAGCTGTAAAGCGGAATTTTATGTTTATTTCAATAAGATCTGACTTTAACCTGATTTCCCATGAAATAAATTTTGATTGTATGATTAAACATGAATCACTGCAGACAAGTTTGACTATTAAAAAATCTTGTAAATTTGTAATTTCTTGAAATAAGATATTTTATATTCGGAAGAGTATCGTTGTTTCTCCTGCTTCTTCTCTTGCTTTGACTCTACAGCTGAGGGACATTTGAGTGCCCAAGCAACCGGTGGTCAGGGCTCCAGAGTGAGGAACCTTCCCTGAATCACTGCCTTCTGAATCCGACTCTAATATTACAGTTCAAAATACAGGTCATTATCCTATCAGAACACATCAGGCTGTCAATTACAGGTGGAGTGGCAAGTGCGTTCTTCTGGGGCATCGTGGCGGACGTCTTCGGAAGGAGGAACATCCTCAGCATGACGCTGCTGGTGGACTCCGCCATCCTGCTGGCGCAGAGCACCGTCACCGACTACCGGCTGCTGTTAGCCGCCAGGTCCATCAACGGGTTCCTTATCGGTAAGGCCTGGGCCTACAGCCAAGTGGCACGTCGATTTTCTTTCTACAAACGTTAACGCTTCGAAACTAACAAAATGTATGGGAACAGCCCCCCTAACCAAGTGGCACGTCGATTCTCTTTCTACAAACGCTAGTGCTTCGAAAACTAAAATAGTCATGTATGGGAATGACATTTGCTATCGACAGGTCACGTGATCAAGATCTGTCATTCCTATATATTTTTCTGGTTTTCGAAGCGTTAGCGATCGTAGAAAGAAAATCGACGTGCCACTTGGCTAGGGGGGCTGATTCGATCGAAAACTTGATCACGTGATCTGTCGATAGCAAATGTCATTCCTATACATTTTTGAATTTTCGAA
Organism: Bicyclus anynana; assembly: GCF_947172395.1. Taxonomy (NCBI): domain Eukaryota; kingdom Metazoa; phylum Arthropoda; class Insecta; order Lepidoptera; family Nymphalidae; genus Bicyclus; species Bicyclus anynana. The sequence goes on from NC_069092.1 coordinate 1,201,313, forward strand.
GCGTTTGCGATCGTAGAAAGAGAATCGACCTGCCACTTGACTACCGACCTTGTTTTTAAGTCCTTTCTTTTTCAGCCTTTTGTGATAAATAAAAATGCTTAATAGCCACGTAATTTTAAATTTTAAGGTGCCCCTTCTACGTTGGTATTTACGTATCTGTCAGACCTGGTCGGAGTGAAGAGGCGACAGTTTTACCTAGACATTACTGGTGGAAGTTTTGTGGCTGCATGGCTTATTTTACCAGGTAAGAGAGACGAATATATTAGCAATCCATGGATTCACCGTGCGGGTGCCGGGTCCATCGCGTGGTATGGAGAAAAACTCCGCGCAAAGTCCAGGACTTGTGAGCTGGATGTAGGGTTAAGGAATTCCTTGACGATCGATCAACACTCCCCTTCTCCGCTAGTGTTGTTCTCCCTGCCTAGCCAAATTTGGCAAGATTCTATTAGAACAGCTTTGGATACCCGTTCTAATAGAGAACTTGCTGCAGCTCTAGAGAGGTCAAGGTCTTTAAGCAAGTTATGCAGAGATTTTGCTGGTAATCCTCTCGCACCTACTTCTACGGCGTACAGACTAACTACACAGCCAATTACAGTAGATTATTAAACACGTAAGGTAAACCTATTGGTCACTACATCAAAGTCACTCAGCGCGCGATTGAACAAGCTATACTCGAAGTATGTCTGGGTGATTGAATCAGAAATGAGGAAATCTGCAGAAGAACCATATTCACCGCCATAACTCAGTGAATCGTAAAGTTGATGTGGGTGTAGAGCAAATAGTTCGAAGAGCCGATCGACATTGCGGTCCCAAGTTGCTGGAATGGAAACTCTGCATCAGAATTCAGGGTCATTCCACGTCAAATCGACCAATAGTTGGACTCGACCCCTTTCGATTTGGATAAATTTTGGTCAGAAGTTTTCTTTTATCCTATAACGAAGTTCTGCCGAAGAAAAAAAATTAAAAAATTTTTTTTCAAAAGTTATGCAAAATCCAAAATTTCACTATTTTCCATATTTTTTAAATTTATGTTTTAAAAATCTCGAAAACTATTGCAATTAAAAAAATCGATTATGGTAAACTTCAAAGGGGATACTTGGGGCTATTAAAAAAAAAAATTTCCAAAAAAAAATTTTGAAAAATCTCCAATTTGTGAAATTTTGAATTTTTGAAAATTGTCAAAATAGACCGTCGACAATAAATTTTTGGCTCAAATTTTTTTGTGTACTACCTTGTACCAATCTTAAAAGATCCTGAAATTTTTGGAACTGTGTTTTTTGTTTTTTCAAAAATATGAATTTTTGAAATTTGTTAAAAAAAAAATTTCTTAAATTTTTTTTTTTAATCAGTTTGGCGAATCGCGTAATTTTAATATTTTGAAATTTCATTTAGTGGCATAATGATGAGAAAAAATTGACGACCAAATTCAAACACCTGATGAGCTATTCCAATGGGCAAAAGAAAATGTTCACGGAATCAATTATGACTTTGTTTCAAATGAGCAGATTCAGCGTACTCAAAAAAAACTTAACCAGAGATTTAAAAATGCTCTGCCAGTACAAGGAATCCGAAATTGTCATGCCGCTATTCCCATTTCAAGTGATGTGATGAGAGTAAAAACCTCATCCTCATCTGAGGAAGAAAAGGATTTCCGGTTAAAAAATACAGATATCTACGAGTTCGTTGAAGAACCAGATATTAAAAGCAGGTAAAAATCTGAAATTTCTGTGTTAGTACTTTATCTATTTTAAGTTTGGATTTAAAGATTTAAGTCATATTAACATTTTTCAGGTTAAGAAAAAGAAAAGGAGCAACAACAGTAACTGAAGAATTGAAGAAAAAAAAATTTCGTAACAGAATGTCAAGTAAACTTACACGTAAAAAGCCCTATTAAATAAATTAATAACCAATAATAAACAAATATCATTAATGTTTTTTTCCTCATCATTATGCCACTAAATGAAATTTCAACTGTTCAAAATATCAAAATTACGCGGTTCGCCAAACTGATTAAAAAAAAAAAATTTAAGAAAAAATTTTTTTTTAACAAATTTCAAAAATTCATATTTTTGAAAAAACAAAAAACACAGTTCCAAAAATTTCAGGATCTTTTAAGATTGGTACAAGGTAGTACACAAAAAAATTTGAGCCAAAAAATTATTGTCGACGGTCAATTTTGACAATTTTCAAAAATTCAAAATTTCACAAATTGGAGATTTTTCAAAATTTTTTTTTGAATTTTTTTTTTTTTAATAGCCCCAAGTATCCCCTTTGAAGTTTACCATAAGCGATTTTTTTAATTGCAATAGTTTTCGAGATTTTTAAAACATAAATTTAAAAAATATGGAAAATAGTGAAATTTTGGATTTTGCATAACTTTTGAAAAAAAAAAATTTTATTTTTTTTCTTCGGCAGAACTTCGTTATAGGATAAAAGAAAACTTCTGACCAAAATTTATCCAAATCGAAAGGGGTCGAGTCCAACTATTGGTCGATTTGACGTGGAATGACCCTTCAGTGTTTGTCGACCTTCCACTAGGGGATTGACGAAATCAAACCGGGAGTCGCTAGATATAGGTGGATAGAACCATAAGAGATCTATGTCCATCAGTGGACGTCCATCGCTTGACAATGATTATAGTTGTAAAATATTCTACAGGTTAGCCTTTAAGGCTACTGGACTTTATTATTAACATCAGATATCGATAGTTACAGGGTCGCAAATCATCACTTGAACCCCGCCAGCTCTGGACAGCATGGTGGATCTAATAAACTCCAATTCCCTATTCCATAAAAAATGTGCTTTTAAAGAAAATGTACTACGTATTTAGTAGAATATGTATTACGTATTTATCTTATTTTTTCTGTTTTCAGCAATCGCATGGCTTGTTATACCTTTAAAGCTATCTGGATTCACTACAATCCTGCCAATTTACTCCTGGAGGTTATATCTAGCTCTCGGGAGCGTGCCCGGCTTTGTTGCTGGTATTTGGGTCCTCTTCCTCCCAGAGAGTCCCAGGCTGCTCTCTGACACCAACCGGAGTGATAAGGCTATGAAGATCATATCATACATCAATCAGTGTAATAGAGGATCGGGGGCAGAATTTAAGGTTTAATTTTAAATATTTAATTAGTGCTTTGTTAAGACTTTTGTAAATAAACGTTTTTAACCACGTCAAGTTAAATTTGTTATGTACTTTCTGGCAAGAGAGGAGGGGTGGAGAAAGGGCGCAGAGATGCTCCATTGTATTATAGGCAGGCGGGTGAATGATGAATGGGAGCGGCCACGAACTAACGATGTCAAAAGACAATCCTTTCCCTTTCCCGAAGTAAAGTTCACATCGGTAAAGGAAAGGACGGTCGGTGAATGTAGGAGGTTTTAGTCCGTAGGACGCCGTGTATCGGTGAAGTCTGACATCGTCATTCAGGCTACCTGGATTTAATTCAGGAAAATTTCCTTCTACAATAAAAGAAAAAAAAACCTTTCTCAGAGTTAGCAGAAAGAACCAGCCCGTCCATCGTCCAAGTAAACTTTTAAACGACATATATAAATTGATATTTTGAGCTTACAATCCTTCATTACATTTTAGATCAAGAAGCTCATACAAGACAACATTTTCATGACAAAAACAGTCAGCGGCGAGCAAAGTCGGACGAAGGCGTTGTTCATGGGAGTGTTGAGAGATCTCAAAATTTTCGTTTCAAAGATGTACGCGATGAAATCCAGTTTGATACTGTTTGTTTTCTTCGCAAATATGGCCGCGTGAGTATGATTTACTTTTGGAATTTTTTCATCTACTTATTGATCGATTTTATTGCATAGGGAGGGAAAGGAATATCTTTGCGATCCCGTGCTATTCATCTTATGACTGAGCGGAAATCTCAAAGCAAAATCCGAGACTTGTGATCAGAAAGGGTCCCCTTGACGATGCGAGTCAACACTCCCCTTCACCGCTCATTTTGTTTTTGCTACCCGGTCAGACTGGACAGTCTCTTTATAAAGCAGCTCGGAATACACGTTCAAATATATAACTTGCAGTTCTTGTCAGGTCTTTAACAGGTTAGCCGGAGATTTTGCTGGTATGCCAGTAACTAATAACTAGTTTGTCAAATGCGAAAGTTATGATATTTATAACGATATTTTCAGTGGATTCGGCTTAAACCTCTGGATACCAGAACTTCTCCTCCGTATGCAGGGGAAAGGCTGTTCCGCCAACGCAACTTTACCAGAGCCTGCTCAACTGTTTAACGCAAGTAACATCGCATGGGAAGACATGCCTAAGATCTACAACGTTCGTCTCCGGGATGAAGTTGAAAATGTCACTACTACCACATTGAACCCCCATGATGTTGAGAAATGTGACGAAACTATTGAAGATTCCGTAAGTTTTTCTGATTTTAAATTAATTAAATAATGTACCTAGTAGAAAATAATTTTGAAATATGGGTAATTATATACGTAATAACACAAGCTGGAGAATTTCGTTTTTTTTTGAAGATTTATTAGCAAACACCAAAAACTTTGGAGATTACTATGTTACAGAAAACAACAGGTTTCAGTAATTAGATATTTAATAAATAAAGTACAATTAATCAAAAATAATATGATAGCAAATTACTCGCTAATAAAATTAAAATTTTAAGAGAGAGATAGTTACGTATTTGTACCTTTTGCCGTGGAGACCCTTGGGCCATGGAGTATCAGTGCCAAAAAATTTTACTTAATCATTTCACCGCGGCTAGTTACCTCGACTGGTGACAGAAGGGCTGGCTCATTTTGCGCAAAAGATCAGCCTGGCTGTCCAGCGCGGAAATGCAGCCAGTATTCTTGCCACCATTCCACGTGGGCATGATTTGTATAGTTATTAGGATAAATTAGCTTAAGTTCCTTATTGTATTCTTTCTCAATAAAAAAAAATTAAAATTAAAAGTGAGCTCGATTGCAACCCTATGTACTAGTATATGGATTGTTCATGTACACTCGTATTCTTTTGTAGAAAAGTGAATCATCTCCTGTGATCATTAAATTGAAGTAATTTGTTAATTCTTTTGCTTTTCAGATATTTACATCTGGACTGGTAGTGGGAGCTTGCTGTGTTATAGGCAACGCTGCATGCGCTCTCGTATCAGCCCGTGGCGCAAACGGCGTGCGTCGCGCGGCAGCTCTTTGTGCGTTGGCTTGCGCACTGGCTTGCGTTTGTCTTGCCGCGTGCGTTTGCGCTTGTGCGGCATCCACGCATCTTGCGGTTGCAGCTGCAGCAGCTATGAACGCGGCGTCATTGAATGGGAACGTCCTGCTTATAAGGCTGCTGTTGCATTCTTTGCCTGCTAAGTTGGGGTAAGCTTCATCATCATCATTATCAACCCATATTCGGCTCACTGTTGAGCTCGAGTCTCCTCTCAGAATGAGAGGGGTTAGGCCAATAGTCCACCACGCTGACCCAATGCGGATTGACAAAGTTCACACACGCAGAGAATTGAGAAAATTCTCTGGTATGCAGGTTTCCTCACAATGTTTTCCTTCACGTGATGTTTAATTTCTTAAAATACACACAACTGAAAAGTTGGGGTAAGCTTAGAATTATGGATATACATACTACAACTCTTTGTATGTATGATTTATGACGATTGTAATGATGATGAGAGAGCCGTGATAGCCTAGTGGATATGACCTCTGCCTCCGATTCCGGAGGCTACCACGCTACCACGCTACTATTGGCCTAACCCCTCTCATTCTGAGAGGAAACTCGATCTCAGCAGTGAGCTGAATATGAGTTGATAACGACGAATGACGAATGAACATAAATTTAACAACGATGAATAAAAGATTGTCTTATATAATTATTAAGCATAAGCAATTGCAAATTTACTTTAAAAATAAGGCCAAGACTTAATTTACTTTTGAATAAAATAACTTGAAATGTCGAGAGCTTCAACCTTAAGTTTAAGCTGTTGGTGACATTACTGGTTGTATTCTCTGCAATATTTTGTATGTTTTACTGCAATGTTTTATTTTATCTTCTATATCTATATCTATTCTAAACTTTTAATAAAACTGGTCAAATTCTATATATTAATTCACCACAATTTGAGATTTTACTTATACCATTTGTAACACCAAACGTTACCGTGGCATAACGTACTACTATCGCCATCTACAACTTATAATAAAACTGTAACAGATACATTTTGTACATTCTGTACATTGAAGATATTTTGAAATTTTTTGTCGGGGGGTATTATATTCAAATAAAATAAGAATTCAAATAAAATTTTTGCTCGGTTTGAGACAATTATATGGAAAAGGTTATAGGATACTTTTTATTGCGAAAATAAAATAAGAAGGGGGTGACATAGGGGTTGAAAGTTTGTATGGAAAGTCCTTCATTTTTAGAGTAATAGTTTTAAAATTTTGTTCGTAAATCATAAAAAAATACGAAATATATTATGATTAAAGATTTTTTAAAATTCAACCCCTAAAGTGGTGAAATAGGGCTTGAAAGTTTACATTGATTTCCACGCATATGAAGTCGCGAAGAGCCGTGATAGCCCAGTGAATATGACCTCTGCCTCCGATTCCGGAGAGTGTGGGTTCGAATCCGGTCCGGGGCATGCATCTCCAACTTTTCAGTTGTGTGCATTTTAAGAAATTAAATATCACGTGTCTCAATCGGTGAAGGAAAACATCGTGAGGAAACCTGCATACCAGAGAATTATCTTAATTCTCTGCGTGTGTGAAGTCTGCCAATCCGCATTGGGCCAGCGTGGTGGACTATTGGCCTAACCCCTCTCATTCTGAGAGGAGACTCGAGCTCAGCAGTGAGCCGAATATGGGTTGGGTTGATGATGAAGTCGCGGGCGTCCGCTAGTAATTAATATTTGTTGTTTAACTTCCAGAAGCCTAGGCGTGTGTTGGGGCGCCTGGTGGGGCAGAGCTGGTGGAGTTGCTTCCAACTTGGCTGTCGGAGTCTTGCTGGACTACTCCTGCCCGGCGCCTTTCATATCCGTCGCTGTTTTATTAGCTCGTAAGTAAAGACGACCTCCGTGGCGCAGTGGTATACGCGGTGGATTTACAAGACGGAGGTCCTGGGTTCGATCCCCGGCTGGGCCGATTGAGATTTTCTTAATTGATCCAGGTCTGGCTGGTGGGAGGCTTCGACCGTGGCTAGTTACCACCCTACCGGCAAAGATGTACCGCCAAGCGATTTAGCGTTCCGGTACGATGTCGTGTAGAAACCGAAAAGCGGTGTGTATTTTCATCCTCCTCCTAACAAGTTAGCCCGCTTCCATCTTAGACTGCATCATCACTTACCATCAGGTGAGATTGTAGTCAAGGGCTAACTTGTAAAGAATAAAAAAAATCACGTTACTCACGTAATTTTAAACCTAAGATTTTTGTTATCAAATACATTTAATATTGTGTTATTTTTGCAGTGTCAATCGGTGCCATCATGATGATAAAACTAGAAAAAGTAATAGTCATAGAAAACAACAAGACTGAAATAGACAATTCTGAGAAGAATACCTTAGATAGATACCTCTCAACTCATATGTAGGAAATAATTCTAAGAAGGAAACGTTGGACAGATACGAGTACATTTCTAAATATAAATATTTCTAAAAAAGTAGGAAATAATTCTAAAAAAAATACCTTTTTAGACAGATACGTATATATCTCAACTCATATTATGTAGGAAATAATTTTAAATACAAAGTTATGAAGTGCCTAAATAAATACTAAAAATATATATAATTTTTAGATTTTATATTTATATCTCTGTAACAAACTTAATATATAAGTTTAACTCAGCTATTAAATAGCATTCTATGGTATTGTATTTCGTTTCATATATATTTTTGAGATATATCACCTATTTTAATATAGTTTGACTTTTGAATGTATGTTTGTCTTTTAGATCAGGCGCTGTTTATTTGGATATACTGTAAGATGAACAGCGTTTGATAGTAGTTAGTTGACAGTCAGCGCAATGGTGATAAGATTTTCTATTTTCGGAAGAAAGTTTGGTTACAGACGTGTTGTGTGTGTGTGAAACTAAAGGACCGTCAGCAAAGCAGTAACATGTTTACAAATTATTATCATTTCTATCGGCCATATTCAATAACATGGATAAGGCTGCCTGTCCACCAGAGCGCAGCAAGTAAGCGTAGCGGAGAAACGGACTAATGCGGAGCGGAGTTGCGTACTGTGTCTGTCCACTGGAAAGGAGCGAGGCTGCGGAGCGAAGTGAGAAAGTAATGCGAAACCGAGTTGCAGACGTGATTCCCCGCTCCGTTTTCCCGCTCCGCTTATCGGTTTTATATAAATTTTTAAACCAGCTCGCAAGTCAAGGAGCTTAGATTGTGTGCAATCCTATTGGATAATATTTCTCCGTTCCTTTACACACAAATACAAATATGTAGAATAACTATAAGTAGAAACAGAAAGAAAAGTGCCATTATGGCTCACTACATTTAAAACTGATTCATACTATTGTAAATAGAAATTAATTATAATTATACTAATTAATATAATAATTATTTTATAGATTATTATTATAGGGAAAGTTAGACTTTATTGTGCCTTAAGTATTAAAGATCTCTTAATGTATTTACATGTTTATAGGAATGGAAATATCTGGTAGACAAGTAGGTATACCTACTGTAGAAACAGTAGTTTTTATTTTTGAACTTTTAATGTATTGTATTTTACTATTAACAGTATTTAATGTATTGTGTACTTATGTGAAGGAATTAAAATAAAATTTCTGTATTATATGCTTTTTATTCATTGACTCAATAGAAATTGTCGTATATTTTGACGGCCTCCGTGGCGCAGTGGTATGTAGATTTACAAAACGGAGGTCCTGGGTTCGATCCCCGGCTGGGCAGATTGAGATTTTCTTAATTTGTCCAGGTCTGGCTGGTGGGAGGCTTCGGCCGTGGCTAGTTACCACCCTACCGGCAAAGACGTACCGCCAAGCGATTTAGCGTTTCGGTACGATGCCGTGTAGAAGCCGAAAGGGGTGTGTATTTTCGTCCTCGTCCTAACAAGTTAGCCCGCTTCCATCTTAGACTGCATCACCACTTACCATCATTTGTAGTCAAGGGCTTACTTGTAAAGAACAAAAAAAAGTATTCAAATCGGTTCATATATATATTTATATATATTACTAACCGGACCGGATGATAACTGACTCACGTACTATATTCACTGAGTCAGTACTTAACTTCTACATCTCTATCACTATTTCACTATGCTTAACAAATAGAAGAAGACTATCCATTTCAAAGACGAGATTACAACTCAACTGCTCACTTAGCAGACTACAGTGGGGGCAGGGTACCCTTGTAGATGTCAAACGTACCGGCTACGCGCCATTTTGGACGCGAGTCACGTTATCAACCTTTTTAACCGACTTCAAAAAAAGGAGGAGGTTCTCAATTCGTCTGTATGTTTTTTTTTTTGTATGTATGTTACCTGGACCGATTTGAATATTTTTTTTTTGTTTGAAAGGGTGCTAAACTGGTGTTGTGTTAATATAAGCCGTTTCTGATAGAATTACATGAAAGAACATTGTCTGAAAAACCTAAATCTTTATGATATTTTTACATAGCACGAATTAATACATCATTGGACTAGCACCGCCTTCAAACTGATCATCAGTTAGAATATAATATGATAGATAGAACTTTGTATGATGTTATTTTTCGCTTTTTAGTTTAGTCAGTATGTTTTATGTTTTTGAAGTCGGTTCAATTTTTTTTATTCTAATTTATTTAAACAGTAAATAATTAAATCCCAATTACATGAAAACCTGATTCTAATATTATCGCAATAATTAACGTAGATTTTGCTAACCGATCTAATAACTCACTCGCCGACATGTATTTCAAATTTCAACTGACTTCAAAAAAAGAAGAAGGTTCTCAATTAGACGCGTATGTTATTTTTTTAATGTTTGTTACTTCATAACTTCGTCATTAATTAACCAATGCTGAAAATTCTTTTTTGTTTGAAAAAGTATATACATGCAGATTGGTCCCATTTCATTTTCATGAAATCGGTTTCGTAATTATGTATTAAAATCAAAATAACTGGAATAAGTTTTTGAAGTCGGCTTAATTTTTTGTTAAAAAGATTATAGGTACTACTCGTATAGTATTTTTATTAGTTTAATCGTGGAAAGGTCAATCAAGAAACATACAGTCTTTTTTGCATTTGTACATGTAGTCAAACTTATACCCGTTTTCTGGGTTAGAAGGTTGAAAGTAAACTGCAAATTATTTAAATATTTATTGTCTTACACATCTCTAATTAATAGTAATAATTCCATGGACATAAATTCACTGGTTTACAAATTAAACATAAGGTAATTAATACGAATAAAATCTTATTAATACTAAAATCACAGATTATTATTAATAATAACATAAGTACTTTAACTATATTACCTTTATTATATTTAACGCTGCACTGGCTTGTCCGGTGGAAGGAACCATGCCACGACGACGCTACCTAAAACATTTTAAAATTAAATTACATTATGTCGTCGTCATCAACCCATATTCGGCTCGCTGCTGAGCTCGAGTCTCCTCTCAGAATGAGAGGGGTAAGGGCAATAGTCCACCTCCCTGGCCCAATGCGGATTGGCACTTCACACACGCAGAGAATTAAGATATGCAGGTTTCCTCACGATGTTTTCCTTCACCGTTTGAGACACGTGATATTTAATTTCTTAAAATGCACACAACTGAAAAGTTGGAGCTGCATGCTCCGTACCGGATTCGAATCCACACCCTCCGGAATCGCAGGCGGAGGTCATCTCCACTGGGCTATCACGGCAATAATTATAATTTCATTTACAATTAAAAGATGAAAAAAGAACATAACGAAAAGACACTTTGAATAATAGAATCGAAAAAAAACACATTTATTAGATCGAAAATCGAAAAAAAAACATATTTAGTATTTAGGGCGACCAATGAATCCACGTGGCAACCATTACCCAGACCCCGCAATATTCATTACCTAGTTAGACACTTAGATTTTAACTAACAAGAGTTATGTAGACCGAAAAACCGTGTCATCTTAATAATTTAAAAAATAAGACCAGCTTATGCCGCAACTCCAGAACCAGTTTCGTTATGGGTTAAAATTTAACAATTTTAACTTAATTTAACTTTTTATCCCAAAAAATCAAAGTCCGCTAGTCAATAGTCAATTTCATTTCAATTAGGCTTAGTTTCCAAGCACTTTCGAAATGTCAGGTATTTATATTATAAAATAATGGTGATAATAATTAGTCGAAAACATAAAATTTTTACGAAAGTTAAAAAACGCCTTGGTCAGAGAGCCCACAACAAACTCAGCCAGGTTTTTTTGTTTTGTAGTATATCACCATTTAACAATAGATATCTAAGTAGCCAGTCAATGTAATACATTTCATTTCCAATAATAAGAGGAATTCCTACAGTGTCTACTTAACGTAGAATTAAATGATGTAAACATCCAACTTACTGAAAACTACGATTGACCACACATAGAAGGTGGTATGGCAGTGGTAGAAGATGAGGTTCCCAACTACGTTGATGCCGATGAAGGTGCTTGTTCGGGCCACCATTATGCTGAGGCAAGCAACCATGCCCCTGTAAAAAATATTTTTTACAATTACTTATTGCTCAATTTTATGTTTTAGTATTTACTTTGTTTTGTGCTCAATTTTTGGAAAAGATTTGTCAACCTCAATTAAAAAAAGTTTAGTCGGTATGTAACATAACGGTTGTAAGACCTGTCGTGCTGTATGGATCAGAATGTTGGGAGGCGAAAGGGACGGATAGTAAACGAATGCATGTGAACGAAATGCGTATGTTGTGATGGATGTGTGGTGTGACAAGAATAGATAAAATAAGGAATGAGTATATAAGAGGAAGTCTGAAGGTGGCGCCAGTGACAGAAAAATTGAGGAGTAGAAGGTTAGCTTGGTATGGACATGTAATGCGTAAGGAGGAAAGTCATATTACTAGAAAAATGTTGAATGTGCAAGTGGAAGGATATAAGAGGAGAGGAAGGCCAAAGAAGAGATGGTTGGATTGTGTGAAAGAGAATATGTGTGTAAAAGGAGTGGATGATGAGTTGACGCGTAATAGAGACGAATGGAAAAGATTGACATATTTTTCCGACCTCACTTAAGTAGGATAAGGGTAAAGAGGAAGCCATTTATTGAGGAAGGCTATAGGCTATATATTATCCCCGTTTCCCAACAGAAACGGGAACCACGCGGGTGAAACTAGTAACGGCGTCAGCTAGTAATTACAGATAAACAAATCGTCAACACTTACCTGCAAGAAGTAGGATATAAGTCCACAAAATACGAAGCAAGTATTCCCATGCCCAGATTCGTGCAGGTAAATGCCATTAATAGGAACACACTTGAAATTGGCTCCGGCATCAACCCCAGTAAAGCACCACTTATTGTAGACATCAACAGAATGGACAGCAAGACAGTTCGTCTCCATCTCATGAGGTAGGAGATGACAAAGTTCAGGAAGGAGTAAATGCATTGAGCGGCCGCAAGAGTGATGATGACGTTGTTTTCGATGTATCCGAGGCAGATTTCTGGTGTCTGGAATACAAATGAAATCATTTATAACGTTTTAACTATGGGATGCGTCGCTTTGAGATATGGGCCGCATAAAAGGCTCGGAGTCACTCAGCTGACGGTGAAGCAAGTATTAGTAGTTATGCTCAGAGTATATCTGCGAGATTAAATGAGGATATCCCCAAAAAAATCACGTGTGTTTAGACATTTTTTTATTTCAATATTATGGTAAACACCAACGACATTCAAATGTGTTTTTGAAAGTTTTTGTTGAGTTTACCCACTCAGACGTCGTTTGGATAGTTTTTATCCGTTTCAATATTATCGGCATAGCGGACGCCCGCGACTTTGACCACCCTAAGACTCTTTAATCCCTTACAGTGGTATCGCTGTAAAAATGGAGTAACTTCTCCAGTTTTCCCAACATTTCCCTTCACTGCTCTGACCCTATTGATTGTAGCGTGATGAAAAGTATACTATAACCTGCCCAGGAGTATGAAGAATAATTGTACCAAATTTTGTTAAAATCCGTCGAGTAGTTTTTGTTTTTATAACAAACATACAGACAGACAGACAAAAATTTTACCGATTGCATTTTTGGCATCAGTATCGATCACTAATCACCCCCTGGTAATTATTTTAGAAATATATTTCATGTATAAAATTGACCTCTCTACAGATTTATTATAAGTTTATATGTTATCAATTTCCATTTTGTTATGCGTTCTATAAAACAGAACAGATAAAATCATGTATATCGCCAAATTTCCAATACTGGTTTTGCTATTATAATGCTTTCCAATTACTTTCGCAAAATTTGTATCTAAATAGTTTCAGTAAGCTGAACAATTCCGTCGTTAAGCTTATTGTAAGAACTTACTATAACAGTAGTATTGGAAGAAGATAAAGTTGCGTTTAGCGAAATGGATTCTTCCTTCGTAGTGATCAAGGAACAAATATCACCGCCAGTAGTAGTGTTCTGACTCAAGGCCACTCGGACCAAGTTCATGATGTACGGCAGCCAAACTAGGAGACTGTTATTACTGAAACAACGGAAGATAACTATATAAATCTAAATAAAGAAATCGGTCAAAAATTACGTAAACAAAATAATATTTTTATAACTTGCTTAGAGATCTTGGCCTCTCTAGAAGAGCAGTTAGTTCTATATTAGAACGAGTATCCAAAGCTGCTCTAATAGGATCTTATCAAATTTGGCTAGGCAGGGAGAACAACACGAGCAGAGAACGGGGAGCGTTGATCGATCGTCAAGGAATTCCTTAACCCTACATCCTGTAGTCACAAGTTCAGGACTCTGCTCACATCATCAAGCAGTGGACATCCTTGTTAACGACGATGATTTGCATAAAGCTAAAAATACTCCACAGTTATTTGACAATTTTCAAAATCATTTCTGGTTTGAATAAAATAAAATTTCATAAAATATTAACCGCTAAATTGATTTTTACTTATAATCATGTATTTTATTCAACAAGTTATCCCTTGACTGCAAATTCATCGTGACATGCAAGTATTACTTGGGTACACATTTATTCTAGAGAATTAACTTAATGTTAACTAGTTTTAATTCTAACAGTAACAGTTGCCTGTTAACAACCACGGTTAAGTCCTACCACTAGACCAGCAATTCATTAACTTTGACGCATGTTAGTTGACACATACCGACTAGTTATTGTTAATAATTTTTAAATCACGTGGTTTTGTATTCATTATTTATTTTATGCTAACTGATAAAAATTGAGATTATAGGTTAAAAAAGGCCAACCAGCCTCTACTGACAACCCTTCAGGGATATCAGATTAAGTAGATACCTACTCTGATATACATGACTTTGCCCAGTTGATATTGTTTTTGTTAACAACGGACCTTACGCAATACGAAAAATGTGATTGTTATTGATTTGATGATTAAATATATCAGATAGCTAACGTACGTGAAAGTTATTTAGTGAAATTGATCCACACACGACGATAATAAAGTTAAAAGTGAGTTAACAAAAACCTGTCTCACGTGAAATAGACGATGGATATGATGAAGTAAAGCTGCAGAGTCCTCCACAGCATGGGCGGGCGGAACAGCGGCGCGCCCTGCTCGTACAGCGCGCGGGTGAGGGACGTCGGCTTCTTCGCTACTGCATCCTCCAGGTATATTGAGGTTATCTGGAATATAGTCTTTTTATTTCTCTTGCTCAAAAAATGCATTTGGCGAGGTTAAATCAGTGTACCTATTTAGGTCTAGGGGAATAGTATTTTTTTTAATGGCAGATAATTGTAAAAATGTTAATTTTAAAAATAATGATATTTGTATATTGTATTGCAATTGTAACTTTATTTTATTTTTATTTTTAATTTAATTTGGTAATTATGACTATTGGTGTTATTTTTTCTTTTTTGTTTGTAATTTCATTTAATTTAATTTAGTAATTGTGACTGTATTTATCATTTTCTTAATCTCATTTCATTAATTTTGGTAATTGTGACTGTTTGTATTTTTTATTTTTATATTTGCACACTATTAATTTAGTTGAATGTTGTAAAAAACAATAATTCTTGCAAATTAACAATTATTATTATTATTCTTATTATCATCGACGAGCCCACCCTACACAAAAAGTATCATGAATATCGCCGAAAGACTATTTTGAATACATTCTGAGATCTGTCACCTATTCATGATATATTTTTGGTAATCAAGATATTACATACAATTAGTATAAAAAATAGGAATGTCCTAAGTGTCGACCTTCAAAATAAGTACATATAAACAAACTAGCCGTTGCCTCGCGTTTTCATCCGCGTAGTTCCTGTTCTCGTGGGAATATGAGAATTAAATATATACTATGACATTCACAATTAACGCGGCTTTCTAGTGGTAAAAGAATTTTCAAAATTGGTTTAGTACATCAAGAGATTACCTCCTACAACAAACTTTACCTCTTTGTAATATTACTATATGAGTACATAAATTCATACTGATCAAGATCATCCATACATTTTAAACAAATAAAAAAATTACCCCAAATTCCTCTTTAGCTCCAGGGTTATTGATCGCGTGAATAGACTTCAGCACCTCCAAAGCCTCCTTATTCTTGCCGCAATTCGCCAGGAATTTAGGAGACTCGTGGAAAAAGTGGATGGCAAGGCCTCCGATACCCGAGGGTATTGCCAGCACCACGATGAGCAGCCGCCAGGGTGTGAAGTTTATTCCGAGGAGAGGTATTTCCGTCTTGAAATGCAGTAGGAGAGTTGGATATGTGACAACTGGAAATGAAATAAAAAATATTCGTATCGGGCCAGTAGTTTTTGAGTAATCGAGTAACATACATACAAAAAAAAACAATATCACGAATTGAGAACCTCCTCCCTTTTTTGAAGTCAGTTAAAAACATACTACTATTATCATATATTTTCTATTCAGTATGTAGGAGTTAATAATATAAATGAGATGGGAGTACCAATCCAATTAAATACTGGTCTGATGATTTTATATTCAATTTTTTTTTTGGTATTTTAGTAAATAGTTGGATTGGTTGTTGTGTGTTGAATAATTTTATCATAAATATTTTTTCATTTCATTTGGAAATAAATAGAGATGAAGGTAGATCTTAAACCATTAGTTCACAGAAGTTCCAGTTAGGTATATCAAAATTTAGCAACCAATACATTTTATAGGAGTCTTAAATCATGAGTCAAATGATTTATTTAAAAGTTATGCATCGATGTATTAAACGTATCACGTAATGGTAGAGAAACTAAACTAAAGTTACTGATACACTCGTATCTCAACGAGCCACTAAGTTAAAGTGACAATAGGTATAAGTAGTTCAAAGAATCAGCTTATAGATGGAGCCCTATTATCCACTTGTGTGCCAGCTATAAGCCATGCAGGATTGTTGTTTATTCTACTAAAGGCTTACTCACGAGCAGCTATGCCCGGTGACAGTATGAGTAGGCAAGTGATCAGCAGCATGTACTTGCTCCTCACTCGCTGGATGCACGACTCGCCCAGCAGCGTGTAAGTCACGATGTGATGATGATGATATATCGTAGGCTTACTCACGAGCAGCTATGCCCGGCGACAGTATGAGTAGGCAAGTGATCAGCAGCATGTACTTGCTCCTCACTCGCTGGATGCACGACTCGCCCAGCAGCGTGTAAGTCACGATGTGATGATGATGATATATCGTAGGCTTACTCACGAGCAGCTATGCCCGGCGACAGTATGAGTAGGCAAGTGATCAGCAGCATGTACTTGCTCCTCACTCGCTGGATGCACGACTCGCCCAGCAGCGTGTAAGTCACGATGTGATGATGATGATATATCGTAGGCTTACTCACGAGCAGCTATGCCCGGCGACAGTATGAGTAGGCAAGTGATCAGCGGCATGTACTTGCTCCTCACTCGCTGGATGCACGACTCGCCCAGCAGCGTGTAAGTCACGATGTGATGATGATGATATATCGTAGGCTTACTCACGAGCAGCTATGCCCGGCGACAGTATGAGTAGGCAAGTGATCAGCAGCATGTACTTGCTCCTCACTCGCTGGATGCACGACTCGCCCAGCAGCGTGTAAGTCACGATGTGATGATGATGATATATCGTAGGCTTACTCACGAGCAGCTATGCCCGGCGACAGTATGAGTAGGCAAGTGATCAGCAGCATGTACTTGCTCCTCACTCGCTGGATGCACGACTCGCCCAGCAGCGTGTAAGTCACGATGTGATGATGATGATATATCGTAGGCTTACTCACGAGCAGCTATGCCCGGCGACAGTATGAGTAGGCAAGTGATCAGCAGCATGTACTTGCTCCTCACTCGCTGGATGCACGACTCGCCCAGCAGCGTGTAAGTCACGATGTGATGATGATGATATATCGTAGGCTTACTCACGAGCAGCTATGCCCGGCGACAGTATGAGTAGGCAAGTGATCAGCAGCATGTACTTGCTCCTCACTCGCTGGATGCACGACTCGCCCAGCAGCGTGTAAGTCACGATGTGATGATGATGATATATCGTAGGCTTACTCACGAGCAGCTATGCCCGGCGACAGTATGAGTAGGCAAGTGTTCAGCAGCATGTACTTGCTCCTCACTCGCTGGATGCACGACTCGCCCAGCAGCGTGTAAGTCACGATGTGATGATGATGATATATCGTAGGCTTACTCACGAGCAGCTATGCCCGGCGACAGTATGAGTAGGCAAGTGATCAGCAGCATGTACTTGCTCCTCACTCGCTGGATGCACGACTCGCCCAGCAGCGTGTAAGTCACGATGTGATGATGATGATATATCGTAGGCTTACTCACGAGCAGCTATGCCCGGCGACAGTATGAGTAGGCAAGTGATCAGCAGCATGTACTTGCTCCTCACTCGCTGGATGCACGACTCGCCCAGCAGCGTGTAAGTCACGATGTGATGATGATGATATATCGTAGGCTTACTCACGAGCAGCTATGCCCGGCGACAGTATGAGTAGGCAAGTGATCAGCAGCATGTACTTGCTCCTCACTCGCTGGATGCACGACTCGCCCAGCAGCGTGTAAGTCACGATGTGATGATGATGATATATCGTAGGCTTACTCACGAGCAGCTATGCCCGGCGACAGTTGAGTAGGCAAGTGATCAGCAGCATGTACTTGCTCCTCACTCGCTGGATGCACGACTCGCCCAGCAGCGTGTAGGTCACGATGTGATGATGATGATATATCGTAGGCTTACTCACGAGCAGCTATGCCCGGCGACAGTATGAGTAGGCAAGTGATCAGCAGCATGTACTTGCTCCTCACTCGCTGGATGCACGACTCGCCCAGCAGGGTGTAAGTCACGGAATTAGCTGCACAAGAACTGAAAGAATAATCATCATTTCATGAGGACTTCCATAGATACGTTTTTATCACTGTCGGACAGTCGTGACATCCTGGGAATTTAAAGAATCTAGCAGTATCCACTTGCTTGACTTATGTTGTTCTATTGTTTGTGGGGCACTACCCTATCTTACTACTCTACCCTACACTACACCTTTTCAGGCACATTATAGATTTCCTATAAACTTTCGATTAAAAACAAAGAATATAGTTAAATACTTTACTTTATTTTTAACTATACTATACGTTAATATAGTTAAAAATAAAATATAGTTTTTGCATTTCGAAAACAGTAATAGAACTCTTCGTGACAGTGTCAGTCTATAAACAGCTTAAGCATCATTTTATGTTCTTGTATGGACTTGTACATGTGTATTCTGTGATGGAGCGTAAGATAGCTGGTCAGACTACCTGGTTAACCAATGCATTGTAAAACATAGGTAGCTTTCCTAAACATTAGGCTTTTACTGACTATGGTTACCACATAACATTAGACGGGACATCTGCTAGAAAAAAATAAACATAGTATTTAAGGAAGCCCTGAGTTCTTGATACAATCTTGAATGAACCCATTAATTGATGCGTATCATTACACTTTGCTCAAATTAATTATTTTGTTGTGGTTCAACACATGTGGGTCAAATTAATAAATTCCCGCATTAATTGTTCCGTATTTTTCCATTGTTGTAATGCCCCATGATCATAATTTTGATTATATTAGCTGCAGACGACACTTGTGTAAGAATAGTCGTGAATATCTTATTATAGATCGAAATAAATAAAAAGAAATAGTTGTGAATATAATCTATTTCCCTAAAAATTAATATCTCTGTCTGTTCCATCTCCAGCTTCAGTGGTGTCTTGGTATTCTGTGGTCTGTATTTTGACTAAATTTATTAAAAGCTAAAGATTTTCAAAGGGTTGCCACTAGCTTCTGATGAGGGCATAATTTTTTATATTACTTACTTCCGAAGTTGTTACCTGCTATCTCCCCAAGTCACCATAGTCCAAACTCCATAACTTCCCACCGTAATTATATCTATGATAGAAGGATGGAATGGGCTTCAGCTTTTATACAATAAAGAAGGTATTCCATATTATCATGTTATGGTCTAAGTCTGTCATCTTCCATTTACCTCTACCATAAGTCAACTCTTAGACACATAATTAACCTGCTTCACACCTTCCAACTACATCTTCTTTGGGTTTCCTCTGCTTATATCTACTATGGTCAAGATTTGACATAAAAATGTAAAACAAAAAAACTTACAAACAAACAGAGAAGAACTTGATGAGGCCCAAAAGAAGCCAATTAGTGGAAATGCTGGAGAGACATGAGAGAATGAATGCGCCTTGCATGGACACAAGGAGAGAGAACCGGCGCCCTCGAGTGTCAGAGATGTAACCCCAGATGTAGGAGACTAGCAGGATTCCTGGAAACAAGCAAAGAGTAGTATTAAAGAACGAGTATATGTCGCGACATTAGGTGGCCGATACCATCAAATAGGTTACGGGGATGCTTAGGAAATCATCTCAAAAGGCCATGAACTCAATCGGCTGTTGATTGATGATGATGATTAAAAAGATAACTGCCTAGAGAAGTGGTAAGTGTGTCCAATTATACAAGGTCTTAGAAAAGTCCTGGTTATTGTTTTGAATTATTGGGATTTGTTTTCTTTCAAGAGACTCTCAGTGAATTACCTTAATTTATCCCGTAAGAACTTTTTGCTTTTGGAGGATGCTTGAGTCTCTTACTATAACATCAGCTTGTATTTGGAATTTATAGGAAAGAGAAGATCTGATGAACAAGCAGCAAGGCTAAGGTCAACTTCCAAACTCTTAGATATAGTTGAAAATTTCTTGGAAGTAAGAAAAAGTTCCTAACTTTTCATAGCTCGGCCTAGGATTTAAATCCAGAAACTCATGATCATTATATCCGAATAGACTAATCACTAGACCGACGAGGTAGTTAACACGTGTGGTGTAGGCACAGGTGAATGTACAGATGTTACATTGAGATAAGTGGTACAAAATTCATTAATGAACTTATGAGTAAACTAAGAGTTTTTCCGACAAGATCAGATAAATCTGAGTGGCACGTGTACATAATGAACATGTTCACTTGAGTGCACCTTTTTTATTTATAAAAATATAAAAACAATATATAGGCACACGCGCTGTACAGACCCAAATCAAGCGACAGTTGATGAATATCCATATAATATTTTTTTTTTTTCGTGTTGAGTAAGTGCTCTATGTGGGACTACTACGGTGACACCGGGGAATTTGGGCGAGCGCAGAAGCATCGCCTGATAAGACCCGAAGGCTGAAATAAATAACGACTCTCTAAGGGCGTCTCCTATGATACTCGGATCTCGGCTTAGATGGCCATTCGGGAGGGGGTAACCGTGACCTGAGTGAATCAGTCCGGATACCCCCAAGCTCGTGTTCGCCGACGAAGACGCTGTGTAGCTTGTGATTGTGTTGCCCGGGAAGCAATCCCGGTCGTCATGTCATCGTCTGGATCGTAAAGGATCGTATTATAAACGCAAAAGTTAGTATTTAGTTTAGTTAGTCTTTATTAATCCTTTTTCTGGATTAGGCTGTCGCTTGAAATGTATGTGTATGGGCTTATGGAGACAAAATGAAGATAGATTAATATATCCACAGCTCCCACAGGTTTTGGCAAATACAACCCCTAATCGGCCTCAATATTCCTGTCCCTAGCAGCGGTTACGGTAAAGGCGTTAAAAGGGTAAGGGGTGTTAAGATAGGCGCTTTCGGCGGCTCAGGGTCGTGGTGTTTGGGTACCCTACAACGGGTCTACCTCCTGCAGCGGACGTCCATCGGCTAATATGATGATGATGGGTAATGGATGATAGGTTACAGATGATGGGATATGGGTTACGTGTTTGGCAGCATATCGTACCTATGTAAGGCAGTGAGGTGAGTATCCCCTTCTGGGACACGGTGATGTTGAGGTCGCAGGCGGCCGCCACCACCAGGCCGAAACCGAACAGGTCCACGCCGATCGCCAGCAGGATGAGCCCGCAGGTGAGGAGTAGCAGCACATTGTATACACCGTTGCCTGGAACCAACCATTGAGTATTTGACTACCAAAGATCAAATCTATGATCAAAGTTTCAAAGTCCCGTGCTGAATGAAATAGCTTCATTCGCTTATGCACGTTGTGTTCTGAAACTATAAGACATCATCATTTAACAACCCATATTCGGCTCACTGTTAAACACAAGTCTCCTGTAAAATTGCGAGGGGTTAGGCTAACCACCACGCTGGCCCAATGCAGATTGGCATTCTTCACACATTTAATAAAAGAATTATGGAAGATCTGAGGTATGCAGGTTTCCTCACGATGTTATTTCTTCACCATATCAAAACACGTGATATTAATTTCTTAAAATGCCACCCACACTAACCAATTTGTGATCAACATTACAACACATTATTACACGACACGCCGCGACACACGTGACAAAACAACGTAACAATAAGAACATTGCTCTACAATGAACCGAAGTCACCAATCACCATCTTCATACCATCACTGTCATAACAACTTTAAACAAATAACTCCATTTATAATAATAAAATTATGAACGTTAATACTCTTAACAAGGAGACTAACTTAACGGACCAACTTAGGAAAACCAAGACGAACGTTCCTTGACCAAATCCAGGATATTCTCACTAAACAAAGTCAAAAGTACCCTAAACTGACGAACCTACATTGGTGTAGTGTACATTACATCCAAGCTTCATATCTCCTCTCATAAGAGAGGCCTGACTCTATAATGGGACGTTCACATAGGCTCATAATGATGATAATGATCTCTGCGTGATCAAATCAGAAATGAGGAGATCCGCCGAAGAACCAAAGTTACCGACATAGCTCAACGAGTCGCGAAGCTGAAGAGGCAATGGGCGGGGCACATAGTTCGAAGAGACAATGGACGTTGTGGTCCCAAGGTACTGGAATGACAACCTCGCACTAGAAAGCGCAGTTTTGATCATCCAAATGGACTGACGACATCAATAGAGTCGTTGGGATTCGCTGGATGCAGGCGGTTCAGGATCGTGATGTTTAGAAGTCCCTACAAAAGGTCTATGTCCTGCAGTGGACGTCTATCGGCTGTGACGATTAGAGAACAGAACTTTTCCACTTCATTTAATAGTTCCTGACATCGCTTCGGATTACGAATATCATCATCTTCATCATTATCACTCGATAAACGCCCACTGCTAAACATGGGCCTCGTGTTGACTTCCACGGTCTCGAGCCGCCAGCATCCAGCGGCTCCCTGCAACCCGCTTGATATTTATTTATTTAATAATCAAGCAATACATTACATTATACAACATAATAATAATTATACAAGTTACATTTTGTTACATAATGCAAGTTATGGATACCCAGTTTGGGCGTAGCCTTTTGTCGAGTGAGTGATAGGGAGACCGGTTTTATTTTTTGTTTTATTTATCATTCATGTAGTCATTTACCGTGTAATAGCACTTTTCGACTAGAAAGTCCCTTAATTTCTTTTTGAAAGCAATATCTTTCTCCTTATTACGTATACGGTCTGGAAGGTTATTGTAAATTTTTATTGACATTGCGTATGGGCCGGAGCTGTGGAGTATTAATTTTGAAGAAGGGTAAATGAGTTTATTTTCGTTTTTTTCGCGGTAACGCCGTGTTTTATAAGAGTTTTCGACTTTTTTGTAAAAATGAAAATTTTTTCTTACAAATTTACATATTTCAAAAATTTATATGCAGGGCAGGGTCAATATTTTTAGTTGTTTGAAATACGGTTGGCAAGATTCAGTCTTACTTATATGTATCTACGAGGATGCGTATACACTTTTTTTGAAGTATAAACAAATCTTGCGCGTTTGTGCTATTTCCCTAAAGGATTACCCCATACCTTAACCACGCGTACCCATAGGCATAAAATGCAGCTAATGCAGTTTTCATGTCAGTGGTCCTTTTTAATTCTTTAAGTCCGTATATAAATTTGGATAATTTATTTTATGATATCCTAGGTCCTCCAAAGACTCACCATTCCAGTACCTTGGGACCCAAAAATGTCAACTTTGTCGGAATTTGATAATACCAATTCCACCTATTATTTAAAATTCTCAATATTCAATACTTTAAATTCTCGTGTAATTTTACGTAATAAGTAATTTGAGTATTGTAATTCATTGTGCACGTAAAAGTTAATTATCAAAAGCTTTTAGTAGCAGGCAGATTTAACTGTTTTACATTAACGACTGTTGTTTTAAAATCATAATTAAATAAGTTTAAATAATCGATTTTGAACCTTATCAGCACATCTTGATGAAACATCTCAAGATGCACAAAGAATAACAACATTGTTGATTTATTGGTTAAACTATTCGGCTTTGAGGTTCTTTGTCATGAAATATTGAGGTTATATAAATAGCAGCTTAGAATTAATTTAAAACTCAATAGGTTAATGGTAATTAATGGTAAAGGTACTCATCACCGAGACGTCGCGGTTCGAACCCAGCCCGCTGGACTATTGTACCGTACCCACTTCTATAGCTTGGCAACATCGTTCGAAACACTCCCGATGGTCCGCGCGGGCCGCCCCACGAATGATGCACCTAACTTTTCCGCACGCACGATTTTACACCCGCGCAGTCTTTCACCCCGTCGCCAGCATATCATGGGAGTGTCATCAACGAACATTTGTCATATTTAAAAGATACGGCAAAGGGCAAAATAACCTTTAAAAAAAATTATATACATCAAGTACCTAAACATTTTTAAAAATTCAAATCTGTGAGTAATTAGTGACTCTATTACCGGTTTCTGTGATTCGATGCAATTAAAGCAAATTCTGCTGAGAAGAGACAACAAGGAACAGCATTTTGTTTACAGGTTTACAGCGACACGGATTTATCTGAACTTTCAGTTGAAGCAATCGTTTGCTCACGAAGGTTATGTAGGTACGGGATAAAAGCGACCCGCAAAATTTAATTTAATTTTAATCTATATTATTTTTCGTACGCGTTACTATGTTATAGTGATCCCGGTAGATGGAATTTACAGTTTATATCATGTTGCTAAACGACAATTTCGAATAAAACTAAAGAAATCTTAATGCGAAAGGTCATCACAAGATCTCAAAAAACGCTTGACATACAAAGAACAAATTTGGCAGGGAGGTTGTTTATAGATAGTAGAAGTCCGCTAAGAACGGATTTTGCGAGAGGGCCGGATCACGGAGGTCTAAGGGCGGACAAAGTCGCGGTCGTCTGCTAGTACAATATCCTTAGGTGGAATTTCATAAATTAATTTTAGGTATGTAAATTATTCATCGAAAAGCAAACACAATTAAACTGGCTTTGTATTTTCACAATGAATAATAAAATAAAAACATGAATAAATTAAACAATAATACACAAATTAACGATATGTTTGTTTGATCTAAATTTGGCATCTGGCAAAAATGTCGTCACTAAATAAATAATGAATACATCACCTCATAGGTCATCATTATCAACCCATATTCGGCTCAATGTCTCCTCTCAGAATGAGAGGGGTTAGGCCAATAGTCCACCACGCTGGCCCAATTCGGATTGGCAGGCTTCACACACCTAGAGAATTAAGAAAATTCTCAGGTATCCTCACGATGTCTTCCTTCACCAATTGCACGTGATATTTTAATTTCTTAAAATGCACATTCAAAAGTTGGAAGTGCATGCCCCGGACTGGATTCGAACCTACGCTTTCCAAATCGAAGGCAGAGGTTCTATCCACTGGTCTATGACGGCTCTACCTCCTCATAATAGGTAGCCTCAATATATCTTAGCTTAACTTTACCCAAGAGCGATAAGTCATGGTTCAATTCCTGCGCGTTGGACTGTTGTATTAAAATTATACATGGTGTCCCGTAATTAATGGATATAATGTCAGCCACTGACGATCAAGTAATGTCACATGCCTGCAGCGCTAACGGCTTGACGTCCCATAAAACTGATTGTATCAGTTGTGATGTCATGCACATCGCGACTAACACACGATCAGTTTTATCGGCTGTCACGCCGTTAGCGCTGAAGGCATGTGAGATTACTTGATCATCAGTGGCTGACATAACGCAAACGGTAGATACACCATATAATTATAGAATAGAATAGAATAGAAATGGAATTATCTAAAACAAACATGACTGGTTTTGAAAAAATCCCTAGGGTGACCATGACATGATGAGTTATATATTTTTTCGGATTTTTAAAATTCCATCTTGAATCAGTTCTTTGAATGCTCTAATTTCTATAATTAAGATTTTAAATGTCTAATTTTCGTTAAACATTACGGATTTAATTACCAAACTACATTAAGATACTATTTTTAAAAATAATGTTTTATTTGTTTTGTACAGTTTGAGTGCAACTATATTTATTTTCATTATGATGACCCCATTTAAAAAAAATGTCCAATAAAAAATTCATGTAACTGAAGTACGATCTCCCACACAACACACATGGTTTTTTTCGTTTGTGTGTTTTATTTTGATTACAGCAACAGGTAGGCGCTTGAAATATTCACAGAATATTAAGTAAAATCATTCACTTGAAAAATTAAATTAATATTTAAGGGGGGGGAATATTATATAAATCATTAAAACTGAATTTGTATGGTAGATCACTCATTTTTAAATTAAAAATATTCAGAAACAATCATCTACTTTGTTTACTTTGGCAACGATTTGTAATGAAGAAGTTTCATGGTGATTTGTTACACACAATAATGATTTGATAAATAAACGCTATTCTGAATATTTGGGCTACTTATGAGCTAAAGTAAAAAAAAACATTGGTATGATTCAGGACTCAAACCCTGGACTCTTTTAACGAGCTACTTTACAAATCACAGATATGTATAGATGAAACAAAGCAACCACTAAAAACCACAACACTACCACGAAACAAAACAAAAATCGGGAAATCTTAAGACAATAGCAAATAACGTTCCTTTGTCAACATCGGTTCTATATACGACTTACCACATAGCCAGCTTATGTTATATTATCACTATTATTTTTATTCACCGAATGATATAATATATATATTATTGCACACTGTACCTGTTTTTTCCAGTGCCTCCTCGAATGGTGTAGATTCAACTTTTTCAGGCATGACGGTGCACGGCTGTTGCGACGACAAGTGTGCGGCGACTGAATGAAAGCTGGTGAAGCGTTTTCAAAGTCACGGCAACCGTGACGTACACTGGGGCTAATAAACGACGCGGTGCGAACGCGCGTGTCACGCGCCTACACGCGTCATCGCAGTTGGTGTTCACACTTGGGTTCTGTCAATAGTATGCTTGACTATTTTTGAAATATGTACCATAAATGTTACCGGCAATCTGTATAATTCAGGTATTTTAAACAATGCCTAGGTATAGAATATCGCAATACCGGGGACGTTGTGGCAATGCATAAAATATTAGGCATTATTTATATTATTCTATACATTGCCTAGGAATTGTAGAATACCGGATTATACAGATTGACGGTAACACTTAGGCAGGTACTAGAGTACGACCGAACCCGGTTTTCTGGCCTAAACCGAAACCGAAACTCACGTGGTCAAGTATAAAATTCTTTAAAATACTGTAGCTTGCTGCATTTTACTCATTATTCTGCCATACCCATTTCATTATTACATACTGACCTATCCGAATGGCATACGATAATTCTCGAACAACGTCCAGCGGCCGCCAAAGCGCTGTCGCAACCGAAATCAGTATCGGTTTAGGCAAAAGTTTCGGCCTATTTTGGCCGAAATCGAAACTGCCACCGAAACTTGATTTTTGTCTGAAATCGAAATTGAACTTTCGGTCGGACACTAGTAGGTAGGTACATATTGCGAATTTGTAGCAGACGCCCGAAAAGCAGACGTATTAAAAAATCTTTAATTTCACTTTGGGACGTTTGTAATGTCTGGACTCCTACCACTGGTTATATTCTAGATTCAGGATAGATTCTAGAGAGAGAGAATAGCCAGCAAAATCTCTGCAATTGATCTTTTAAAATAATGATTTTTTTTCCTTAAACTTGGTTTTAACATTAAGTCTAATATCTATAGCAAACAAATA
Source organism: Bicyclus anynana (assembly GCF_947172395.1). Taxonomy (NCBI): domain Eukaryota; kingdom Metazoa; phylum Arthropoda; class Insecta; order Lepidoptera; family Nymphalidae; genus Bicyclus; species Bicyclus anynana. The sequence goes on from NC_069092.1 coordinate 1,228,945, forward strand.
AATAAACTAAGTAACTTGAGTTTTTAGAGTGTATCCATCCCAGTGTACGTTAACACTTTTTAAATCTAATACATTTCAGTGAAAACTCGAACGTTGACGTAACATACAAAGAAACAAAGTTTTCCCTAACACCACATCCATTACGGTTTTATAACGTAAACTTAACATACCACACAGTACATAATCAGCAATGTACAAGATAGATAAGGGATGAGCAATATTATACAGTGTGGCATTTAGCCAAAAAGGAACTAAATCGAAGGTGCAAGGCCAATGAAATGTGTGTGTAAACAAAAATATTATAACGTCATTGCAGTTCAAGATTCGGACGAACTTCACGACGTTGGCAAGGGCCGACTCGTAAATAGCAAGTTTTGAGAATGACCTATTTGGTGCTATTCTCTTTTTATATAACGTTGGAGTATATTTGGCATTAGAGTGTCGCCACATTGGCTGGACAACGTCGTGCGATGTGACCGATTGAATGACAAAGATGCAAAAGAAATCAGATTTACCCTCATTATTCTATGCTTCTGTAACATGCCCTTGGCTAGCACGTTGGCTGCTCGTGTAAATGAACCCTATCATTTACACGAGCAGCCAACGTTGCTAACGGCAGCTGGCAACTGCTATCGACGACTGCAGTCAGTGGCAGTCGCCGACGGCAGATGACGGCAGTCAACGGCAGTCGACGGCAGTCGACGGCAGTCAACGGCAGTCGACGGCAGTCGACGGCAGTCGACGGCAAGCAACGGCTGTCGACGGCAGTCAACGGCAATCGACTGCAGTTGGCGACCGCTGTTGACAGCAGTCGTCGGTAACAGTGCAAATGAACGTGCTGCTCGTGTAAATGAACCCTTGGTCAATTATTGAATGCTAAATTAAAACCGCTTTCTTAAAGCTACCCCAAAGAGTAGCTTGTGATATGAGAACTACGGTAGCTGATGAATATACATATAAACCTATAATTATTAATACATATAATAAACATTAGAGCGTGATAGCCCAGTGGCAATGACCTCTGCTTTCGATCCGGAGGGCGTAGGTTCGTATCTGTCTGGTCTGAGGCATGCACCTCTAACTTTCAGTAATGTGCATTCTAAGAAATAAAATATCACGTGTCACAAACGGTAAAGGAAAAACATCGTGAGGAAATCTGCATACTTGAGATTTTTTATAATTCTTTAAGTGTCTGAAGTCTGACAATCCGTATAAAGCTATTGTGGTAGACTATTAGCCGTAACCCTAATGAATTTTTTTTTTGACAAAATTGTTTTTGTTTTGGGTAAACAAAGTAAATGTACCTACTCAAAAAATATCAGCAACGTTGTGGGATTCATCTGAAAGCTCTCTTATGTTATTAATGATCGTAACCTCAATTAAATTACTAACTATAATTCGTGTTTTATTTTTGATCGACTACAAAATTAATGTTGTCTGTATTTTTTTATTATTGTTTTACATTTAAGAGAATTGTCAGCGGTCATCCGGGATTAGGTAGCGACGGTGTGGGTATATCTCCAGACTGTAAAGCTATACGAGTCTTCATCATCATTATCAACCCATATTCGGCTCACTGCTGAGCTCGAGTCTCCTCTTAGAAAGAGAGGGGTAAGGCTAATAGTCCACCACGCTGGCTCAATGCGAATTGGCAGACTTTACACACGCAGAGAATTAAGAAAATTCTCTGGTATGCAGGTTCCCTCACGATGTTTTTCTTCACCGTTTGAGACACGTGATATTTAATTCATTAAAATGCACACAACTGAAAAGTTGGAGGTGCATGCCCCGGACCGGATTCAAACCCACAGTCTCCGGAATCTGAGGCAGAGGTTATATCCACTGGGATATCACAGCTATACGAGTATATCAACCTACCTTTCATTACATTTTTGGGCGTTCTTTCATTTGCCGGGTTGTTGATTTTTTTCAAAAGAAAGCCCAACGTAAGATTCGAATCCAGTACCACAAAGTCCGTTGGTATATAATTATGTTTTAACTGCAGGCTTGTTAATAGGACGACAGACTCCGTAGACTTGGCCGAGCGCAGAAGCTGTGCCAGTGTTGAACAAACGTGGACAACGCCTCCTCCTCCTGGTGGCACCTCTTGGATCTCGGTTTATTCCATAGGTTCCCAACGTGTGCGATAACTGCCATATGTGGGCGTCTGGGAATGTCAAGGGGTCAGTAGAAGACCCAGACAATGTTAATGGGCATTGTTAGAGAATGTATGGCTGAGAAATTAAAATATCACATCATAATTATTTCATAAAACAATGGACGTCCACTTTAGGACATGGGCCTTTTTAGGGAACTCCAAATATCACGGTCCTGTGCCACTTGCATTCAGCGACTAAAATACAATCATAATATAAAGCGACTAGCTGACGCTGCCGGTTTCACCCACGTGGGTCCCATTCCCGCAGGAATACGCGGATAATATATAGCCTATAACCTTTCTCGATCAATGGGCTATTTAACATTAATAGAATTTTTCAAATCGGACCAGTAATTCCTGAAATTAGCGCGTTCAAACGAACAAACTCTACAGCTTTATAATATTAGTATAGATTAAAATATAATAATGTAAAAAACAATAAACCGCAAAAGCAATTTGTTATGTGTGAAAAAATTCACATAATTAGATGAAATATTAAATGAAAGATTTAATCTAGGTGTACATTAAATTAATTAATGCTAAGAATTTTTATCTCTATTTTTTTGTCGGGCGCTTTGGATGAAGAAATATTGTTAATGTTATGGTGACTTATACTATTATTATGTATTGTGGTGGTTGGCAAAAAAAGGTTGAGAGCCTAGGGTTTCTCAAAGTGGGGTACGCGAACCCCTAGAGGTTCGACATTTGACTGCAGGGGGTTTGCGACAAGATTTACGTAATGGTGGCTTGTTACCTGATACCGAGTTAGAATTAAGATTAAAATTGTCCAAAGTTACTCCTTTTAACATAGAATCTATTTGAGATAAAAAACAAGGACACCCATCACATTATTAAGGTACCATTAGTTAGTAAGGGGTTCGCTGTCACTTGGAAATTTTAACAAAGGTTCGTGGAGCCGAAAGTTTGAGAAACCCTGAAGGAACATAATTCCTTATTTTGCCCATTACCACAGAATACATAATAATAGAGTCAAAGAATAGAACAAGTTACCATACCATTAAGAATACATTTTTTTCTTTTTAAGTAGATTCAGTAGATTAGTGGGCTGAGTTCACGTTTTCTAATGTCAATGCCCAAGGGAAAATTCTTACCTGTGTGATGTCTGTGTGTTTGATTGAATACTACGACGTAATGGCCGACTAAAAATAAATTAGGTAATCATAGACAAACAACGACAAAACAATATGACGTCACTACAACCGCGCGTGCTCATCAAGTGTTATAAACAAACTGTGGTCAGCTGTGGTGGATTTTAAAATGGAATCACACTAATAAGCGAAGCATAGTTTTGCGTGAGTGAGTATGTTTGTTACATCTTCACACAACAATTTAACTGAATCGATTGTACTGAAATTTGAAATGTAGATAGATTATACCATTGCTGACATAAGTTTTCAAGAAAAATCAATTGGATGCAACATTTTTCATCATCATCATTATTAACCCATATTCGTTATTATGTTTTTATTCGTATTACTCACTGCTGAGCTCGATTCTCCTCTCAGAATGAGAGGGGTTAGGCCAATAGAGCACGCAGAGAGTTAAGAAAATTCTCTAATATGCAGGTTTCCTCACGATGTTTTCCTTCACCGTATGAGACACGTGATATTTAATTTCTTAAAATTCACACATCTGAAAAGTTAGAGAGAGGTGCATGCCAGGACCGGATTCGAATACATGAATTATGAAGTCGGATTATAAGGTGAGTCGGGATAAGGTGGATTGAGTTTTACTTCTTTTATAACGAGTTTATCAGTAGCAGCTCAAAGTTGGAAAAATACCCCCGTGGCTAGAAGAGCATAATTTTGGGCTTTGGTTAAATAAACGTACGTCTACAAAAATTAAATGCATAGCCGCGCTTTAGAAAATTTGCTAATGTTTTTCAGTAGGCGCTAACCCAAATGTTACTTCAAAGAGTAGTGGTTAGGATTAATCTTAATCTTATAAATAAGACAGCTGTAGTCACTGGCAAAGACTTGCCGAAGTGTCGGCATTGGCAACAGAGCGAAAAAAAGACTGCTAGTCCGCTACAAGGCTACTACGTGAGTACTTACCCAATATTTCCTAACACGGTCTAGGATTCGAACCTTTTTTTTATTTTTTACAATTTAGCCCTTGACCACAATCTCACTTACCTACTGATGGTAAGTGATGATGCAATCTAAGATGGAAGCGGGGTAACTTGTTAGGATTATGATGAAAATCCAAATCCCTTTCGGTTTCTACACGACATCGTACCGGAACGCTAAATCGCTTGGCGGTACGTCTGCGGTAGGTTGGTAACTAGCCACGGCCGAAGCCTCCCAAGACCTGACCTATTAAGAAACCCAGGACCCAGGACCTCCGTATTGCAAATTTTCGCCAAGGAATCAAACCTTAGACCGAAGGATCTGTAAATGGTAACACGGCCTATTTATTGATAAACCTTTAATAGCTATTTCCTTCCCAGCAATTTGTCTAAGAGGCCGGTCCGGATGGGCGATAGCAACTCTATGGGTGGTTAATTAATTGGGAACAAGGAAGTCGCTATTGGATGATTAGCTGCTTTCTTTGTTCAAAACAATAGGTACATAAATTTTTTTTATATTTTTTTAATAGTTTTGTATTACATTTTATTAACATTGTTAAAAAAAAAACATAAATGAAAGAGAAAAATAATAATAACAGCCTTTATTAAACAATCTATACTAATATTTTACTATGAGAGCCGCGATAGTTTAGTGGATATGACCTCTGTCTTCGATTCCGGAGGGTATGGGTTCGAATCTGGTCCGGGGCACCTCCAACATTTCAGTTGTGTGCATTTTAAGAAATTAAATATCACGTGTCTCAAACATTGTGAGGAAACCTGCATACCAGAGAATTTTCTTAATTATCTGCGTGTGTGAAGTCTGCCAATCCGCATTGGGCCAGCGTGGTGGACTATTGGCCTAACCCCTCTCGTGAGAGGAGACTCGAGCTCAGCAGTGAGCCGAATATGGGTTGATAATGATGATGATGATGATGATGAACATATTATAAAACTAAAGAGTTAGTTTGTTTGAACGTGCTAATCTCAGGAACTACTGGTCCGATTTGAAAAATTATTTCAGTGTTAGATAGCCCATTTATCGAGGAATATATTATTCCGGCTATAGGCTATATATTATTTCCGTATTCCTACGGGAACGGGAACAACGCGGGTGAAACAGCGCGGCATCAGCTAGTCTTACACACAATAATTACATATTACAATACAAGTTTAATTATTATTTGACTTCTTTTCCAGGTCTTCCCTATAGCTTACCACACATTTATGTAGATATATAATCTAACACATTTCCCTCCTGCAGTAGTTGGTTGTAATCAGTCAAATTACATTGTATTAGAGGTTACAAGTACAGCTAAATTATTGAGGTTATCTAACTTTATCGATGCACTAAAGTCATGATCACCGTATGTACCTACCCACTTAGATAAAGCAAGATTTACCCAAAACTAAAATTTGACGTGTCAATGATACAGGCCCCCCGGACTTTAGGGGCCCCTTACGTGTCAAAGCAAAAAATCTATACTAATATAATAAAGCTGAAGAGTTTGTTTGTTTGTTTGTTTGATTGTTTGATTGATTGAACGCGCTAATCTCTGGAACTACTGGTCCGATTTGCAAAATTCTTTCAGTGTTAGATAGCCCATTTATCGAGGAAGGCTATAGGCTATATATTATCCCTGTATTCCTACGGGAACGGGAACAACGCGGGTGAAACCGCGCAGCGTCAGCTAGTAGTAAAATATACCTGCCAATCAGCATTGGGCCAGCGTGGTGGATAATAGCCTAACTCCTCTCATTCTGAGAGGAGATTCGAGCTCAGCAGTGAGCCAAATATTGGTTATAATGATGATGATAATGATACTCAGAGGGACAAGTATCCGCCCTCTTTAATACGACGCGAGTATATTAAAGTAGGCGAATATGTGTCTCTGAGTATATAATCCACAGTCTCACTTAATCTGCTTGCTCGAAAAAAAAACAGTAAACTGCGAAAGAGTTTCACTTGAGAACAAAATGACAAAAGTCAAAAAAGCAATCCTTTTTTTGGTCCATATCCCGGGTCACTGTCATATTTATTTAAAACAAGCATTTTTGATACTTTTGTAAGAAATATTTACCCTTCATATTTTGTATTGGCCCTCCCAACTGATTTTGATACAGGCCTCCTCCATGGCACGCTACGTCACTGTATTTATTTAAAGCCTAAGCCTCAATAGCTCAGTGGTTATAGGGACCGGATCACTCGGTCCACAATCTTTCGACAGTTCACAATCTTGCGAGATAGATTATAATCTAACGGTATTTACAAACGGTGTTACATACATAAATACTTAATGTAAGTAAACACAAAGATATGCATGTGTGCGCTAAATGGAGTAGCTAAATCCAGATTACTTTTACGGTGATTTTGTCAGCACGTAACTTATCCATAGTATAAAATATCATTGCTAATCAGGGTAGACATAGCACTATTACGTCTATGAAGTGCATGCCACTGTTAGCTTCAAAGGCTTCAATTACCTACTTCAGGGACAAACTGGTAAAAACAATGAACACAACAAAGTCAAGTTTTCCTCAAGATTAACACAATGCTTACTAAAAAATGTCATTTTTATGTATTTATTAATGTAAACGTAATAAAACGTTTTCTTTAATAAATCAATAACTACTTTGTTATATACAAAGCGTAAACCATTTTATTGTTTGTGGTTCCGTAGTCTTGTATTATTGACAATTATAGTAGTATTGACTCAACTTTTTCAGTGTTTTACAAATCCCACGGGAACCATGGATTTTCTGGGACGAAAAGTAGCCTATGTGTTAATCCAGAGTAAAATCTATTTCTAATCCAAATTTCAGCCAAATCGATTTAGCAGCCCCAGTGTAAAGGAGAAACAAACATACCTAAACACTTTCACACTTACACACACACACAAACTTTTGCCTTTATAATATTACTGTGTTAAAGTCAGCCATTGACAGTCAATTATTCTCACGTTTCTGTAGCACCCACGACTATAATTGATCGTGTGTTGGTCACTGCTTACATGACTTGTACAGTCCGCCTGTCGTCCTGTCCTGCCGCGTGGGTACTGCCGTTTGCTTTTCAGAAACGTGAGAATAATTGACCGTCAATGGCATATCATATCACACTAATCACAGTGTAATATGATGTGATATGATAGTGTGAAGTGTGATAGTGTGAAGATTATTTATCACCCCACAGATTAATAAGAGATCGTCTGCGTTTACCGTTGTAATTAATTTTAATTCTAGAACTAAGAAAGAAAAAGTACATCTTGGATGCTTACTTCACACGCTAAACATTATAATTGTTCTGTTCTCGTATAATTAGTCGCCGATATATTATGTTTAACATGTAGACTCATACATATGCAACGATCTAATCGAATAAAAATCTAAAAAGAGAACTGCAATTTTTCAGTCGGCACCAGCTGGTCCATTTTTATATTACCACGCAACGCAAATCGCAATTGTTCAAATCAATGATCTATTTTAATTTAGATTTGCCTCAGTTATTATTGATATCCTGTAATTCAAAAGTGGATAATGAAAGGCACTTATATTCAATTAATAAGTGTTATTTTTTAAATTGAATAATTCATTGAAAACGTTGTATGGACTAATTGCATGAAAAATTCCGCTGTGGAACCCTAAAAATAGTCTAACGGGAGATACCCTAGACCTAATTCAGGTAGAATGATTAGGTATGTAAAGTATTTTAAAGATATTTTTTTGCTTTGTAATATCGAAACATTATTAAGAATGATTTAAGTGTTTTATGATGAGACATTTTCAGGTCATAGACCATACTTTCGAAAGAAAAACTTTCGTAATGTCCTTAGATTGCAAACAATATTGGAAAAATAATTTTTTAACGTTGGTTATTTTTTTTTTAATAATTTTCATTAGGTACTTTTAATTCCAATTGTTTTGACGTCACAGACGCAGTTGGTAGTAGGTAGGTACTGTGATTCTCAACAGAGAGGTCTTGGGTTCGATTCCCAGCTTAGGTTAGTTTTTATATTTTCTAAATTGGCTCGTCTTTGAGTAGTACTCAAATTATAGGGTTTGACCAATACAGCCGAGTGCGATTTGTCTTGAAATTCTGATTTAGCGTTCCGGTACGATGTCGTGTAGAAACCGAAAAGAGGTGTGGGTTTTCAACCTCCTCGTAACAAGTTATCCCACTTTCATCTTAAACTGCATCATCACTTACCATCAGGTGAGATTGTAGTCAAGGGCTAACTTTAAAAAAAAAAGTCTAACAGGACTAGAACCCTGGACCTACTCCTCAAACAAACTACTTAACCACGCGGCTAATGACGCACTTCAATGCTGTTCAACTAGTAGGCAAAGATTATGTGTGAATGACCTAATTTCTTATAATTCGACATGTAGGAAAAAATGACACCGCATGTGATATTATTTCGTAAACACTAAAACTTGATAAAAGTACATTTAAATTTAAACTTTATTTTATTCAAAATACAATTTATTATCGTTTGTATTGTATTTAACATTATGATAGGAGTAAGTCACAAGTTTCTACAAATATAACTGAACTGGGCATGCAAATATTGCCCTTATGTGAAGTATAAATAGAGGCGATTGTTGTATGAAGGTATTGTTATTGAAATGTACGTGCGTTGACTCGGCAATATAGGTTAACCGTACACCGGCGCCTATAATTAGGTAGTACAGATCGAGACATCGCGTTAAACGGACATATTTAAAATATGCGAAATCGAAATATAAATAGTTTTTATATTTCATTATAGAAACTAGTTAAAGTAAACGTAATATAAAATGTGTATTTAAAGTACGAAAAAAATTTACTTTTTTTCACATTAAATTTTGTACTGAAAATCTAGAAGATAACACTTGAAATTATAAACAAATAAATATCAATTTTATTTTACACATATAAATAGTAACTAATAGTGATATTTGTAGGGTTATTCTGTAATACATGTGTATTTATTTATGTGGTATATTCGAAGAAAATAGTTTTAAAGATAAATCTGTAAAGACATTAAAATATGTATGTGATATTTTACAACAAGTTATCGTGATAAAAAAAAAGAAACCTATTCAAAATGTCTCGAATGAGTGAGGGTTCTTCAGACCGTAGTCTAGAGAGGCTGAATGAAGTGAAAGCCTTCATCGAAGCCAACAAACGAAACAATGATAAGACAGACGACCACGCGGATGCTGAGCGAAGTCTGACGAAACTGAACGAACTTGTGTTCGAAGATGCTTTTGAAATAACAGGTAGGTTAAATATCGACTTTTTTTTAAACGAACCTTTAGATAGGTTTATTTGTGTACTGAGCACTTACTCTCAATTGTGTTCCAATGTAGGTAAGAATAAGTAGTAACTATATGATAAAAAAAAAAAACAGATAAGTGCTAATCCCGTACAAACCTTTCTTCGTGAAATTCGAAAACAATGCGTAATAAAAATCTGTTTAAGCTTGGGACAATGAACTCTTTCATTCACACACATCTTTGCTTTAATAACTTGTATTAGGTATATATCGGAGACAGTTTTATTCTATAAAAAAAATTATGTCGTAACTAATGTGTTTTGCAAGTATTATAATCTTAAAATTACTTAAAAGCTCAAAATTTGGACTTAAAAATACTTACTTGCATTATACAACAATATTACTTACAAAATATACTTATAGTATTCGCCAATATTACTTGCAAAATATATTTGTAATATACGACAATATTACTTGCAAAATATACTTGTAATGCACCTCACATCCCCGTACGCACGATTTCACACCCGCACAGTCTTTCTTCCCGTCGCCCGCATATCATGGGAGTGTCATCAACAAACTTGCCAAGCTATAGTTGTTTTATAGGGTGACAATGTTAGACGAGCAAATAATAATGATAACTTCGAAAAGTAGGTACGAATACGTATTATATAGGCTTTTCTAAGGGTGCCCTCGAATCCTTCACAGAAAATCTCAATCGTAACTTTTGAAAATGACTCTCATTATCAAAATAAATATGACAGGCTGCAACCCGACTTTAATCATGGCAACTCTGTTGAAAGAAATTCCATAGTTACTCCCTCTAATTCCTATGGAAAGTATTAGTATAGGTATTTAATATTTTTACTGGATAAAACCTAACCAGTTTAGTAGTAGGGCCCCATTTTTTTATTTGCACCACAGCCCCTGGTTACCTAGCAACGCCACTGCAGGAAGATATGTGATTCTGCAGGGGTTCTGTATTTTCTTTTGATCGCTGCAAAATAACGAAACCTAATATATATAAACTGTAACTACTTTCATTTCATCATTATTTACCCATATTCGGCTCACTGCTGAGCTCGAGTCTTCTCTTAGAATTAGAGGGGTTAGGCCAATAGTCCACCACGCTGGCCCAATGCGGATTGGCAGACTTCACACACGCAGAGAACTAAGAAAATTCTCTGGTATGCAGGTTTCCTCACGATGTTTTCCTTCACCGTTTGAGACACGTGATATTTAATTTCTTAAAATACACACAACTGAAAAGTTGGAGGTGCATGCGCCGGACCGGATTCGAACCCACACCCTCCGAAATCTGAGGCAGAGTTCATATCCACTGTGCTATCACGGCCTTTCTTTCATTTAATAGGTCCATATACAACCTACATAAAATAATATGATTCATAATAATATGCAAATTTTCACAGCTGGATAGGTATTGTATGGTAAAATTAATTTACAATTAGTTACTTTCTAATCGGCTGTGCAACTGTTATAATTTAATTAGCGATTGTTAACCCACTTTTTATTTTATTCTGTAACAAAGTATCGTATAGATATACATCTATATGTTACAGCATATGAGGCGTGATAGCCCAGTGGATCCTCTGCCTTCGATTCCGGAGGGTGTGGGTTCGAAACTGGTCCGGGGCATGCACCTCCAACTTTTCAGTTGTGTGCATTTTAAGAAATTAAATATCACACGGTGAATTTTCTTAATTCTCTGCGTGTGTGAAGTCTGCCAATCCGCATTAGGCCAGCGTGGTGGACAAACCCCTCTCGTTCTGAGAGGAGACTCGAGCTCAGCAGTGAGCCGAATATGGGTTGATAATGATGATGATGATACCTATAAGTTATGTAGATGCATACAGTTTTAAAAATTGTATTAATTTTTATTACAAATTGGGACGAATGCTTCAAATAATATACCTACAATTAAAACTAAAGTTAATGAAAAAAAACCGATCGATCGAAATACCCAGGGTCAAAGGTCTTACCTACGTGTGTGATTTTTTTGGAACAAACTGTAAGTTTTGTAATCTATACGATTATTTCTAAGCATAGCAATATTTTCCCGGTTTAAGAAAAGCTGAACTTCATATTCAAGAAGTCGGCACGAAATTAAATATCACGTGTCTCAAACGGTGAAAGGAAAACATCGTGAGGAAACCTGCATACCTAAGAATTTTTTTAATTCTCTGCGTGTGTGAAGTCTGCCAATCCGTATTAAGCCAGCTATTTGGCGTAACCCCTCTCATTCTGAGAGACTCGAGCTCAGAAGTGAGCCGAGCAGTTGATAACAAGTCGGCGCGAATCACTTGTTCAAAGATGATGACACAATATGCCTACTTTATCAATAAGTTTAAGTATAACGACCAGTTTTACATGATTATCATTAATTTATGTACGTAAGCACTGATAAACGTCGCGCTGTCGATGGCATGGCGCGTCGAATACGTAGACGGAAAGCTTTATTATCTTTATTTATGTAAATTACAATATTTATAATAACCGGGTTATGTACACGATATATTGCGATTGAAAAATAATATGAAAATTAGCTAGCCCTAACTAAAAAAGGAAAAAAGAGGTATACGCATCTTCTAGACAAGGGATGTTCGAGCCTTTATCATTGTTTTTTCATATTGTGACCTTAAAATACTTAACTGAATTTTCTCAGGTGCTTTTTTATGTTTATCTGTCTGAATGTTTGTCCGGGCTAATCTCGGGAACTATTAATGGACTTTTCACTGGATGACGATGAGGATCTCCTCATTGGAAAGATATTGAAAACGTACTTTATTTCCCGTAAAATCAATGATTTTTAACGCCGCAACTACTAAACCGATTTGGCTGAAATTTAAAACGAAGATGGATAATACCCTGGATTAACACATAGGCTACTTTTCATCCCGGAAAAATCCATAGTTCCCGCGGGATTTGTGAAAAGTGAATTCCACGCGGGTCTGAATTTCACGTCGAAGAATATGCGGGTGTTGAAACATCGCGGACGCTCACACCGACGGCGATATATATAAAACTCAATTATAAGCATGTAAAAATCTCTAAAATATTGACGTGATTGAATTTCATGCTGTTTAATAAATACGCGCCTAAAAGTCCGCGGTTATTTGTATTGGGTTACTTATTATCAGGAAATCTCGGGACCTTGACTTTAAAATGGTTCGTATGAGTTGATTGCATTATAAAAGTACCTGCCTCATACACAGGGCAGCCATGTCGGTCAATGGCATCGACATAAACAGGTATATAATGCTTAATCGTGTTAAAAACTGCATTCTTGGTACTTTTCCCGTAAAATTTTTACTTAAAACGTGTTATGCAATAAAAACAATGTTTGATCAGACATTAACAGTACCTACTACAAACTAAAATACGTATTTCGTCAAACATTTTTGGTATATTTTGCACTTTCTCCCTCAAGTCACCTCAAGTATAGCTAATTCATTTTTTCATACTAGGTATTATTGAAAAACAATCAGGTATTATAATTATGTATTGTAACATTAACAGCTCCGATTTTGGTATCAAAAAGAAGTTCAAAAACTTGGATGGTTGAGAGTATAGATGTAAGGTCGGTTTAAAATGTAAGTAAACTTCTTCTAAAATGTTAGTAGTGTGTGCGTGATATATATAATATAATTAATATGTAGAGTTTGGTATACCTACATAATATGTAGATACATATGTTACGTGTACCTACTGGGTAATGTAGGCAGGTAGGTACTTTTTATTGATTTTTTAACTACCTAATTAAAACGAAATTCGATGTCAGATGACCACAATTTATCCTTTAATGAAGTATAAAACACATTTATTTCATTTTCGTAGTCGAGTTTTAAACTGTTTAAAATGGTTTAAAACTGCAGAATTTAATTTAAAATGTTTTAAATCGGTTTATTTACATATATAGTTGAAAGTGTGACTGTGGACCCTCGAAACCAGACGGCCTGATCACTTTTGGCGTTATTTTAGCATCAAATCAATACGAACCGCATTATTCGTATTCCCATTGTAAACGAAAACGTCCATGTCAATTGGGCAATATCCAACTACGTTCTCTATGATATCCACTTATGGTTGTCAATACTCAAAAACACCGGATGAATTTTTTAGTGCTCCATTTGCCCTACCGTCTTACGTTACGTTCTTACCTATAGAAAATAGATGGCACATAAAATGGCATTTCAACTATTAAGAAATGACAGCAGTGTCTATCCATATAAAATTACCGAGCGTAAATATAATCACTACGAATTTAAAAACCATAAATCTTTTGAAATCGTGCGAATAGTTATAGACTGACTCAATAAAAGTATGTTAATTTTATTAAACAGGTATGAAAGCAAAAAAAGATATTCAAATTTGTCGAGCCGTTTCCGAGTAAATAAGAAAAGAACATCAAATATTTTTTAGTGTTCCGTATCTCTAAAGAAATAAAAACGAATCCCTTCTATGATAGTTTTTCACAAATCTCACGTGAACCATGGATTTTTTCGGGATGAAAAGTAAGAAAAGGTGAAAAGAGTGAAATCTATTTCCATTCCAAATTTCAGCCAAATCGATTCAGTAGCCGCAGCGTAAAGGAAGAACAAACATACAAACTTTCGCCTTTATAATATTAGCACTGTAAAAATATATAATACTGTGATATTAGTGTGTACACAAACCTGATTAAATACGGTTACCTACTTTGAACGTTATTCTTAGTGGACTAGTCTGACTTACACTTGTCCTGTTATTAAATATACTTAATATATACGATTTTGTATTAATTAAAAGTGATTTGTTACTGTCCGCTTCGACATAAAAAATAGAAAAAAATATTTTTTTAGGCTTATCGACAATCTATGCCAATGAATATTCGATACGACTCGTGATGCCGACAATAAAATAAATTAATATTATACTCAGGAACGACCGGATTATGAATTCACAAACCTGAATTTTTTTATACAACTGCGTTCATTATCATTATCATCATTGTCAGCCTATTTAAGGACCCACAACCGGGTCAAGCCAGTCAGTATGCGTAACATGCGGCCTACGACATTTATGTCGTAAAGAGAAATAGACAAAATATCCACCAATGGCGGCGAAGTAGTCCCAATCTCATCATCCCATCCTGATGCAACGAAAGATTTTTTTTTTAATTCTCTACAAGTTAGCCCTTGACTACCTCTCACCTAATGTTTTAAGTGTTGATGGAAGCGAGCTGACTTGATAAGAGCAGGATGAAAATCCACACCCCTTTCCATTTCTACACGACATCGTAACGGAACGCTAAATCGCTTGGTAGTTTGCTAGTAGGGTGGTAACTAGCCACGGGCGAAATTTTTAATTTTATTAAAATTATGAAAACCTCAAGCTGCCCAGCCGGGGATCGAACCCAGGACCTCCGTCTTGTAAATCTACCATTAATACCACTGCACCACACAGAGGCTGTCAAAAGTTAATATAGTACCTATTACTTAGCCTGAACCAAGCTATGCTGAACCAAGATAATATTCAGCTTTCCTCTTCAGGATGTCGTATGTTTACTATAGTCTGGCATATTCGTTGATGACACTCCCATGATATGCGGGCGACGGGGGAAAAGACTGTGCGGGTGTGAAATGGTGCGTGCGGGGAAGTGAGGTGCATCAGTCGTGGGTGTTGCATTCATTTCTACACGTCCCCCGGCCCGCGCGGAACGAACGAAGTTTCCAAGCTATAATCAACTAACCAATGAGTTCCTAAACTACTTCGAACATACAGAGTTGTACGCTTAACGATAAATCGTAATACTTATCTCTTGAAATAAAAAAAATAAATCAAGGAAATAAAAATGCTGTTGACCCTACACTTAAGATATGTTTACCCTTGAGTCCCTAGCACGAGATCGAATAATATCTCGAAAAGGTACTTACTATTCGATACTTTTTCAAGTTTTGGAAATTATACTTTTTGCCATTTAAAATTATTTTCAATCTACACTAATATTAAAAGTAAGTATTTTTTTCTTGTCTGTCAATTTGTACCTAAAGGTTCCGAAATAATTGGACATAAAAAAAATTCTTTTACCAATGAAAACCTACGTTATCAGCGAGTAACAAAGGCTATATTTTTTCCCCGTAATCTTTACAAGAACGGGAACTGCGGGGGTAAAATCTATTTATACATATACTAATATATAAAGCTCAAGAGTTTGTTTGTTTGGTTGAACGCGATGATCTCAAGAACTACTGGTCTGATTTGAAAAATTCTTTCAGTGTTAGATAGCCCATTTATCGAGGAAGGCTATAAGCTATATATTATCCCTGTATTAATACAGGAACGGGTACAACGCAGGTGAAACCGCGCGTCGTCAGCTAGTAATAAATAAAACTCGTAATAGAAGAAATACGTTCAAACGATCGCAATTTCGTACTAACGGTATTGTCTTGTTGTTTTTTCATTGCGCTGATCACACTCGCGGGTAAGTGACCCCAGACTCGGTCTATGACCTGAATACGGGCTCGATTGTAAGGCATACTCACCTAGACTGCGCTTTTTGATTGATATAGGCTTTGATACAGGCTTTCATCATAAAAGTATTAGGGAGAATTTTTGCAGTAGTACAATTCGGTGACTGCTTCTCTGGGGAAGTACTATACTATAAGATTACTTCTTACTGCTAGCAGTAGTAAGAAGTAATCTTATAAAATACTACATGTACTGTTTACTAAGCTTATTTTTGCTGCCAAGCTACATTGCTATGTATATTTACCGGTGTAATAAATCCATTACCTGCGGGTTTTGTAAAAATCCGAATTTTACGTGGTCTTGGGGGTCCACTAGTTATTACTACACAAAAATACGCAACGAGCTTTGTGACATTAGTTCTGCCTACAATAACACACAGTATGAAAAATAGAATGAGTATAATCTTTTTAACTTAAAAATGGAACTGACTTCAAAGATGTATTTCAGTTATTTTGATTTTAAAACAGAATTACTTGTATCGATTTCATGTAAATAAAATGGGAGTAAGCTAAAAGTAAGTTCTTTTAAACAAAAAAGAATTTTAAAAACATACATACAGCCGAACGTAGAACATCCTCCTTTTTGGAAGTCGGTTAAAAATTGGTTAGTAAATGACGAAGTTATAAGGTAACAAACATAAAAAAAAACTTATAAATCATACGTGTCGAATTGAAACCTTCTCCTTTTTTTGAAGTCGGTTAAAATAGGTCTATATGACTCAAATTACGTTACCCACAACAAATTGGATCATAGTATTAAGCAACATAATGTGACTTCGGTATCCGGGTCACGGACAGTTCGAGCACCTCACCTCAGACCAATTACCTGTGGACCCAAATTCACCAACAAAACTGTTTATCGTTTAGGTACTGAGGGGGACGAGGTAAACTCACACATAGAAAAAAAATACACCAATAATAAAAAGCATATATGAAATATATTCTGTGTCCTTACACTACACACAACTATAAATTCGATTCGCAATACACACATGTGTATTTTTTACAACAAACACATCGCTTAAACTCGTTACACAGAATATTCGATTACTTGATCGATGTTTTGCTGTTTCGGTTGAAGAATTGATTCTTTTTAGATATTGCTTTAATTACAAATTTGGTTTAATTAGGTTAGAAATACTTACAAACTTATTGACCGCTTTTTATTCCAGTCATCTACACAAACCTGCATGTTTAGGCAGCAGCAGGACATACGACGAAAACGATTACAACATTGAATCATCGATTCTATAATAATAGTTTTTATAAACGCGTTAGATCGTTGATCTCATACATTGACAGAGGGGTAACATCTAGCGAGGCAGGTCCATAGGTAATTGGTCTGAGCTTGGGAGTGATTGATTGTTTCATGATACAACAGGTGTAACTCCGCCAAGTTTTCGTTTCTGAGCTGCTAATGTGAATTTCTTGGCATAAAGAAAAACTTAATATCTTATAACTCGACCGGCGATCCAATTCTAGGACCTCATGATCCGTAGTCAATTAGTTTAACTAATATCTCCGGACCTAAGAGGCAGTTAGCTAAAACAAACGACTATTAGGAAACCTATTACATCTATACTAATACTAGTTGACGCCCGCGACTTCGTCCGCCCTTAGACCTATTTAATCCGGCATTATCGCAAAATCGGTTTGTACAGCAAGCGGTTTTCAAGGTTTCACCTTTCGCATTTAAATACTCGTATTAAGATTGTAAAGAGATTTTGTGAGGTTGTAAAGGTAATCTCTGAAAACCAATCAATTTTGAAAATTATTTAACCAATAGAAAGCCATGTTATTTGTGAATGTCATAGGTTTTATTTTAAGTTCGTATTCTCACGAGAACAGGAACTATGTGGGTGAAACCACGGGGCATTAGCTTGTACAAAATACAACTGTGACTCAAATAACAATTGGATTAACATTAAGCCAGATAATGTAACGTCACTTCACCCAGGTCACGGTCGGTTCAACCACCTGGTGCTGCTGACCTGCGGGCTCATCATGCTCAACGTGTCCATGGAGTCGGTGGGCATGAGCTACGTCATCACAGCCGCAGAGTGCGAGCTGAAGCTCACTAGTGAGCATAAGGGACTGGTGAACGCTGCTGCTTTTATAGGTAAGGGAAACTACATACAATGTACCTAATGTATCATAGAATCGATGATCATTGATCACTGTCATTCGCACGGCCCACGGAACTGACAGAAGATTATATGGGAACTTGTCAAATAGTTGCTCCCCGCTTAGCATAGGGAACAACTTTTGTGAGCCATTTTATCCACTTGATTCCTAAATGGACGACCGGTCGCCCATCGTATCCGTTACGTGACATGTAAAAAATATAAAGTAACTACTACTACTAAGGGCAATAGGCGAGCACAGTATCATGCTCCGCGCGATAGAGGAATATAAAGATTTTTTAAATGGCTCATAACGGTAGTTTAAAATCGCATTCCCTGACTGTCGGCTTCTTCAACGCAGACGGGCTTTTCGATGAAATACTCGCGGGCAGCGAATGGTTAAGAGATTATAATATACCGAAAAGTACCACGTTAAATTGTAATCAGTACGTTCGGTTCACAATATATCGACAGATTACATTATCCGCGAGTAAAATTATAAACTAACGTATTTTATAATTTAACGGTGACATATACAGTATTATGTCTCTGGGTAAGGGACATTGTCCTCCATTCATAGATAAAGAAATAAAGTTTATGAGGTTGTAGGATGTAATTTCTGTATATACTTACTGAACCCTTTTGATTTTGAAAATTCCTTTGCCAATAGATAGCCACCTTATTTTTGAATGTGGTAGGCTATATTTTGTCCCCGTATTCAAACGGGAATAGAAAGAAGCCGCTAGGCTTTTGCTAGTCGTTTTATAAAAGCCTAAAGTTTATCAGCTTATGCTCCTATCATAGGTAAGTCAACTCAGAAAATTTCACCGAGGAGGCTTGTGGGAGGCAGCAGCAATTGTGATTCCTGATTACAACTGAGGTTGCCACGAGTACAAAAGTACCCAATTTCTTTTAAGTTGTGTATTGGAGCTATAAAAACTAATTTATTGGTGGGAATCATAATTAAACAAACTAATTTTAAAAAATAAACGTAATTAGTACTGCAAAACAACGTACTTTAGAAAAATTGTTGAAATCAGACGAGGTATAGTTGTTGTATGTTTGTACAGGCATCATCAGCACGTCATTCCTATGGGGCTACCTGGGCGACAGGTTCGGCCGGCGCGCCGTCATGCTGCCCGCCATGGTGGCTTCGGCCGGTTTCTCCATCGCCTCCGCCTTCTCTACCCACGTGTGGATGCTGATGATACTTCGGTTCTTTACTGGTTGTCTGTGAGTTTCCTACTAATATTATAAACGCGAAAGTTTGTATGAATGTTTGGATGTATGTTTGTTTGGATATTTGTTACTTTTTAACGCCGCTAGTACTAAAGCGATTTGTCTGAAATTTTGAATGAAAATAAATTTTACTCTGGATTAACACATGGGCTACTTTTATCCCGAAATAATCCATGGTTCGCGAGGGATTTGTGTAAAACTAAATTCCACGCGGACGAAGTCGCGGGCGTCCGCTAGTATAAACTAATTATGTAACGATACGATCCACCGATTCGCATTGAAGCAGAGTGGTGAGTATAAGCTCCATATACCCTTTGCTTTAAGGAGTGAAGCCTTGCACTGAAGTGAAGGCTATTAAAATAGGCAGTATAAACTCATAAACATTAAATAATAATTAAAATTAAATTAAAACCACAAACATTCAGTACATTACATTTAGTTTTAAATCTAGAATGGTATAGGATAGGCCTATGCCATTCTCGTTTGCACTGCCATATTGCATGGTTTAGATAGTAATTTTCATCACCGGAAAATGTCGACATCCAAATGCTTGGTATCGTGGAGTTTAGCCTAAGATAAGTACTACTAGGTACCCACTAAATATACTCCTATATACATACCGACTGTCTCTGTTAAACTTTGCAATAGCGTAGTGTACAATGTACATTACAGTACCATCTTAATCCTACTTATGATAAACGCGAAAGTTTGTTACTCTTTAAGGCTGCAACTATTGAACCGATTTGGCTAAAATTAAATTAACAAAGATAGATAATACCCTGGATTAACACATAGGCTACTTTTCATCCCGAAAAATCCATGACTACCGCTGGATTTGAGAAAAACTACCACCACCGCTGGATTACCACGCGGACAAAGTCGCGTCCGCTAGTTTACAATACATTACCGGGCAGCTATAACCTTGTTCCAGAGTGTCGGCGTCCAGTGCAACAGTGTACGCGTATCTAGGAGAGATGCACACCAGCTCGCGTCGCGCCGCTGCCATCGCCTGGGGATCAGCTTTTATATCCTTCTCCTTTATGATATTGCCAGGTGAACTTTAATAATATCTATACTAATATAAAAGCTGAAGAGTTAATTTGGTTGAACGCGCTAATCTCAGGAACTACTGGTCCGATTTGAAATATTCTTTCAGTGTTAGACAGCCCATTTATCAAAAAAGTTTATAGGCTATAGATTATTCCCATAATCCTACGGGAACGGAAACCACGCGAGTGAAACCGCGTGGCATCAGCTAGTAATTAAGATACATTTTAATAGCCATTTCAAAGCAAGGCCTTTTTAAAGCTTATACTACGCTGTTCATAACGTTGGTGTAGTATTTGTAATTAAAATAAGTGTTTTTTGTCTCGCGCGTATACGTCACAAGTGCAGGCTTAAATCGACGAATACTTACAGTTAGCTTTTCTTTAAAAAAAAAAACTCAAAGCATTGAAAAGTTGGTAGTTTGTTCCTCGGTTCGATCTCAATCATTAACATAATAATAGTTCGTAACTGTACAATTGTAGAATACTGTAGGGTTATTATGTATCTCGGTGTACCATTCAAATAATGAGTCACTACATCGTTTTTCATCATATTTTCGGTTATGCAATAATCTAACATCATATTTTCGTTTATGCAATACTTAATTTAACATCGTATATTCAACGAAAATTACATAAATATCTTCATTTTACGTAATGTGGCAGTAATATTGAAGTAGCAGTAGCAAATAGTAAGATTATTTTAACGACAAACCGTTATTTGTGTATTTTCGTTGAACTAATCATGTTAGATGATCGTAAAACAAAAAAAAATATCTGCCATTTGATGTAAATTGACGTAGTTAAGATGATTTTGTTGAAATAAGTATGTAAGATGATCACAAATACGAAAATACGAAGAAAAAACGATGTAGTCACTTATTATTTGAATGGTACACCGAGTTACATAATAACCCTGCTGGTCCAAATTGAATTTATAATAGTCATAAAAATAAAGAGAGTCCTCGAAAAAGCACGCCGCAACCGATTTAGCTTTTAAATTTTAACCTAGAACATATAGGCTATAGATTTCTTATCCCGGAAAAATGGATGGATCCCGTGGGTTTGTGAAAATTGAATTTCATGCGAACGGAAAATGTGAAAGTTTCGATAGATGTTTGTTACTCAGTTACGCGAAAACAATACAACGAATTTTCATTAAGTTTATGCCTGGAACAACACAGGCTACTTTTTCAGTTTTAGCCACACAAGATCTATGCAGGTTTAATCGCTAAGCAAAGCTAGTATATACTTAATTGTATATAATATTTATCAACTTGGCAAGGTTACAATTGGACTGATTTATTACTAAATTGGTGCAATAATAATGATAACAGTTGGTCAGCCGATTCACCTAATTTGATAACGCCTGTTTGCGTTAGGAACAACCAATGTCAACTATTTGCGATAATTTTACAACTTTAGATCAGGGGCATCAGGGGTACCAAAACTATTAAGATAAGGGAACATCAACCTTTTAATTTATGTTTTTTTTTTCATTTCATTCGCAAATAGTTAAAGCGCTTATAGTGAAGAACATAGCACTTAGTAGTAGGTTTTGTAGCTTTTTGTAATAGCTAGCATTGCATGATATTAGGTATTATTACATTATTACGATGTCACAAAGAGAGATACAAACGTGTCAAATATTACCCGCCTAATATACATACTAGCGGTCGACTGCGACTTCGTCCGCGTGGAAATCAATGTAAATTTTCGACACCTATTTCACCTCTTGGGTTGAATTTTATAAAAAATCCTGAATAACATTATGTTTCGTATTTTTTAACATTTTTTTTAAAAACTGTAACTCTAAAAATTAAGGACTTTCCATACAAACTTTCAACCTCTATTTCACCTAGGGTCAAAAAGTATGTTTTGCTCCAAGGTCCCATTTACCTTATGCCAAAAATTCATCTAGATCGGTTCAGCCGTTTAGCCATGAAAAGGTAACAGACAGACAGACTGACTTACTTTCGCATTAATAATATTAGTATAAGTAGATAAACTTTCTTAGTACCTAGGTACCTGAAAGGTTTAACAAAGGTGTCTTCGCAGGTCTAGCCTGGGTGATAATCCCTGGTACTTGGTCATTCTCGCTGTTCGGTTTCAACATGGTGCCTTGGAGGGTGTTCATATGGTGTTGGTGCGCGCCCGGGTTGGTGGCAGCCTCCGCGTTGCTATGGTTACCGGAGAGTCCGCGATACTTATTGTCCTCTAGCGGCCCCGACAAAGCGCTGCCGATACTGGCGAAAATGTATGCCTACAATCATGCCACTAGCGAAGGAAACTATCCAGTGAGTTTTTTAATTTCTTTTTATTGTACTTCCACAGAATAGAGAATGATACAGAATGAGTCTTTACAAACCCATAAAAAAAACAAACGTATTGTTGCTATCAACCATATCTTATTATTATAGGTATACCATATTATCATTAATTTTTTTCATAATTTTTGTTTCACTAACAACAAATAAGTAGATTAATATCATAATAGACTAATAATTATAATTAATAACAACATAAGTATAACAGTTTTTAAAATAATTAAAAACATAAGACGCCATTTTTCTTGAACAATATTGAAAATTTCCTACTCTCTGACTACTCTACTACTGAGTACTCGAGAATGTATTATGCACGCCATTGACGATCAATGATTCTCACGTTTCTGCAGCACCCACGACTGTAACTGCTCGCGTATTGGTCGCTGCGTGCATGACGGCTCGACTTAAGAAACGTCTTCCCTGCCGTTTGCGCTGCAGAAACGTGAGAATAATTGACCGTGTCTGACTTTAGTTTTTGAATTTGTATTTAGAATGGCTGCATCACTGTCGTGTTCCGTGCATAGTATCTGGCTATTATTCTTTAATCTACTTCACGCACCAACTCGTTGGTCTATGGTCTGGCAAGATCATTGATGACACTCCCATGATATGCGGGCGACGGGAGGAAAGACTACGTGGTTATGAAATCGTGCGTGCGGGGAATGGAACTTCGCTTTGACTGTCAACCTGACCTCAGACCAATTATTGTATAGAACCTGCCTCGCTAGACGTTACTTTTCTGTAACGTAACGTCTAACAAATTATATGATCAACGATCTAATGCGATTATAAAAACTGTCTCTATAGAATCGATGTTAAATAGTTGTAATCGTGTTCGTCGGTTAAAGAGCTCCGTTAAAATACCTTTTTTTTTGTAATTGAATTGTGTAGAAAACGGGCAAAAACTTCTAGTTTAGTATAAGATATATACCAAATCTAAGCTCGCTTTCCTCAGAAAATGACAGACAATTTTGTTTGTGAATGTGAGTGCGATACAGGTCCTTCTATAATCGGTCTGAGCCACTGACAAAGGCTACTGCGGCTCAAACCATAAATACTTGCAGGTGGAAAGGATAGTGACGGGCACCATAGAGTCGTCAAAGACGGGCGGGTTCGTGGGCGCAGTCCGGAACATCGCTCTGCTGTTCCGACCGCCATTGCTGCGCTGCGTGTGTATCTCGCACACGCTCATGTTTGCTGTCTTCATGCTGTAAGTAGAGAGAGCATATCTTGGAATTACTTCGATTTATTCATAGATATTTGCTGGCGGCTCGAGACGGTTGTGCTTGGATTGGAAGTCCAAGCAATAGGCTTATGTCCAGCATTGGATGTCTATCGGCTGATAATTTTACTTATAAAAAAAGTAACATTTTAACCAGAAGTTGTGTAATCCGTTCGGTCCTGGGCATTACCAGTTTGATGCCGGACGAATTGCACAACTTACATTTTCCGTTGTAATGGTTAGGCTGATAATATTATTATATAAAATAATATATAAGGGCTTTTGCGTTGGATCGTTGATTACACTTAGCTCATTCGCACGAGAGTTTTTAACAGACGTTAATAAAGCGTTCAAATAAAGTATGAAGTGAAATGAAGGTTTATTTCCAACGCCCAAAATTAAAAATGCTAAAAAAAGCGTCGTATTTTAAAAACGCTGTCATGTGAAAATGTAGGTACCTACTTGGAAATGTCATCACCATCATCATCATCATTAACAGCCGATGGACGTCCACTGCTGGACACAGGCCTCTTGCATGGACTTCCAAACAAAACGGTCTTGAGCCGCGAGCATCCAGCGGCTCCCTGTAACCCGCTTGATGTCCTCCGTCCACCTAGTAGAGGGTCGACCAACACTGCGCTTTCCAGAGCGGGGTCGCCATTCCAGCACCTTGGGACTTGTAAAATCCGTTCGATACGATCCGAACGATGCGGATCAGTGGACGCACTTCTTTAACTTTCTATCTAGCGTCTGCTTGGCCTTCGCATTAATTGTGTCAATCAATTTATAATTATAAATTCTAGATAATATTAAATAAACATTGTTTCTTGCTAAACTGTTTTTAAATGGAAATGAAAATAAATGGCTATTAACGGATTGTTTTATTATCGATCAATTATTTCAGTTAAGTTATAATTTTTAATGAATATTACAATTTATTCAAATGCTATTGAAAACCGTTTACATTAATCTGCATTGATTGCGTTTAGTGATTTTTAATTAGATTTAACCGTGATAACCCTGTGGATACGACCTCTGCCTCCGGTTCCGGAGGGTGTGGGTTCGAATCCGGTCCGGGGCATGCACCTCCAACTTTACAGTTGTGTGCATTTTAAGAAATTAAATATCATTAAATATCACGTCTCTAACGGTGAAGGCAAAACATCGTGAGGAAACCTGCATACAAACCTGCATACATGAAGTCTGCCAATCCGCATTGGGCCAACGTAGTGGAAAATTGGCCTAAATTCCCTCTCATTCTCAGAGGAGACTCGAGCTCAGCAGTGAGCCGATTATGGGTTGATCAAATCAAATTAGATTTGGTTTTAATCAAAAACATTCGTCTCGTGATGTTGAGCGGTTGCCGATTTTTGTTAGATTAATAGGCTAGTTGGCACTTTTCTTTAATTTTCTTGAATTGTTCATTATAGTTCTACTAGATTGAGACAAGATTACATGAACTCTTTTTTTTTTTTTTTGACAATACGAGCCAAAACGTCTGTCTGTCTGTCCAAATCTTCGTACAAAAATTCGATAACTTAGGTGGTCCCTTTTAACCCTGAGTTTGTATGACCAAGGTCGAGTGGTCTGTACGTGTGGGTGCCGGACATACTCAACAGCATGCTGAGGAGCACCAGCGAGGAGAGCGTCACCATCTGCCACATCATACATGACAAGTTCGACAGGGCGAGGAACTTGAGCGTGAGTCTACCCCTACCACAAAATTGTGAAGCGGGGCTTTTATCACTTTTTTTACGTTGGGCCCCTCAGACTCTCAGGGACCAGTATCGCACCTAAATTTACAAACAAAATTGTCTTTCATTTTTCAAAGAATACGAACTTGTAGCTTTGGTATATACCTCATACTTATCTAGTAGTTTTTGCCGTTTTTTAAACCATTTAACTATAGAAAAAGCTGTTTACGGAGCTCTTAATCCGACGAACACGATAACGACTATGAAACATCGTTTCTATATTGACGGTTTATTTAGTAGCATTAGATCATTGCTTACACTTACCTAGAACATAATATGGAAGGTCTAACTTCGAGAAGGAGGTAAACCGTCGAATCCAACTCGGCTGGGCTGCATTTGAGAAACTTTGCGATAACTTTTCGTCCGAAATTTCTCAGTGCCTGAACACATGTCTTTGAACAGTGCGTATTGCCAGTCAGAGCGCTAACTATGGGCTTTATAAGAAAGCTCAGAGTCACAAAATGGAACGAGCTATACTCGGAGTATCTCTGCGTGATCGAATCAGAAATGAAGAGATCCGCAGAAGAATCAAAGTCACCGACATATCTCAACGTGTCGCGAAGCTGAAGTGGAAAGTTCTCTCAGCAGTTTTCCACTTTTACAATAATTCTGCAGGCAGGAGATGACCTGCCAGATAAAAATACGGGCCTCAAGGCTATGCCTCCTTGCCCGGGTAAAGCGCGGAGGATCTTGTAACCTCGGACAACCTTTTGAGCCACTTTCGGGGCAGAGACCTTTCAGCCTAAGGGTATAAATAGATGTCAATACATGTGCAGATTGCAATTGATGGACTGCAAAAATAATTCTCTCTGTAGTTCAGTAATTACATGTATTTTTTGTGTGTCACAGTTGGCAGCACCAGACCAAGCGTGTCACACGGAAGTGTCGGTGCGCGTGTTCCCCATCTCCATGGGCATGGGCGCCGTGTTCGCCGTCACCTACCTGGCCATCGGCGTGTTCATCGGCAGGATTGGCAGGAAGACGCTCTATTGTAAGTCTGTAACTAAGTAGGTATGGTCAGAGTATTTCTGTGTGCATGAATTAAAAATGAGGAGATCCGCAGAAGAACCATAGTCACCGACATAAAAGGTTAGTGTTAGTAGGGCCGATGTCATCAAGCGGGTTCCTACAAACCGCTGGATGCGTGCAGCTCGAGAAAGCGATGCTAGGAAGTCCTGACAAGAGGCCCATACCATATCCAGTATTGGTCGTCTAGAGGCTGGTAATAATGCTGATGTGCTCCCCATCAGTGCTGTGACAATTAAAATAATGCCTCTAGTGAGAGCATAAGGCAACGAACTGTAAGGCGTAGCTTTTCCTGTGACGTAAGAATTATTTCGATTTTCATACCGTGAATTTCATACCGTGTATACTGAACAAAGTAACAACAGCCATTGGAAAAGCTGAGGACCGGACTGTGTGGAGGGGGAACGTTAACAAAGCATCGAAGGGACTGCAGTGCGGACACGACCTTCAGAAATGAAGAATGCAACCAAGAAGAAGAAGAAGAAGATACTGAACAAAGTTGACAAGAGCAGGAAGACGTAAAAGCATGCCCTTGAGAGAAGAAAAAGCTTCCAAATATATTTTTTAAGGCATTGTACAATGCATTTTTAACTTGCTTTATTTAATGATTTGTTATGTTTTAATTTTTATTTAATCCCCAGCGAGTATAATGGTTGTATGTGGTGCGGCGACCATCGGAGCAGCGTTCGTCCCGCAGGGCGGGGCCGCCACAGCGCTGCTCATCCTGGCGCTGTGCTCCGGATGCGCCGCGTCCATCCTGGCTGCCATCGCTGTTGATGTGTTCCCCACTTGTCTGAGGTAATTATTTACTCTCCTGCGAGTATATTGGCAGTGTATATGGCAACCATCGGAGCAGCGTTCTTGCCGCAGGGCGGGGCCGCCACAGCGCTGCTCATCCTGGCGCTGTGCTCCGGATGCGCCGCGTCCATCCTGGCTGCTATTGCTGCTGATGTGTTCCCCACTTGTTTGTGGAGACAAAAGTGGCCACAAATGGTTCGTGTCATTTTGTCGTGTCGTGTTCGCTGTCATAAATAAGTTACATAAGTTACAGCTTTTCATCTTTGGTCCATTGGATAGCCTGTGCGGAAAAGGATCATGAACTCCTGAGTTCAAGTTTTCATAAATATAC
Organism: Bicyclus anynana; assembly: GCF_947172395.1. Taxonomy (NCBI): domain Eukaryota; kingdom Metazoa; phylum Arthropoda; class Insecta; order Lepidoptera; family Nymphalidae; genus Bicyclus; species Bicyclus anynana. The sequence goes on from NC_069092.1 coordinate 1,256,840, forward strand.
TGAGTTTTACTTCCTTTCAAGACATTCTCAATACATATAGTCTTACCTGTCTAACCATAGATTATTTATAATCTATGGTTAGACAGGTAAGACTATATTAAAATCAAATTGTAGATACCTATAATTATTTATAATTATAGGTATCTACAATTTGATTTTAATGCTAAACCAAGCGGCGTGTTTTTGACAACAGCAGGTACTGTTGTGGATTTCACTACCAAAGGCCCTGGATTCGATTCCCAAGTCAAATTAATTAAGGATTTTGAGTAAAACAATTGAACCCGTATGTTCACAGGGCGATGGCGATGTGCGTTATGTACATGGTGGGGCGCGCGGGTGCGGCTGTGGGCGCCAACTTGCTGGGCAGCACTCTAGACTTGCATTGCCAGCTGGCTTTCACTGTCTTTGGGGCTTTCACTGCGGGTGAGTGTTCTCATTACTTCCCTGTGGCGTGCACAAGGCTTTTAACTAGGTAAGGCTCTATATATACAAATTGTACAAAATGGAAAATCCTGCTTCAATGGAAGTACGTAATGAATCCTCAGGGTATGCATTGCGTTTATGCATATATGAAGTACACGCCACTGTTTATTTATTTATTCGAAAGCCAACGTTGTATACAAAAAACTTATGACTAATTAAACATAACATGCATTAAAAAGTAATATGCTTTATTGTACACCCCACTTACAGGCTAACTCAACATGCGTTTATTTTAATACAATTCTTAATTTACCATTAAAAAAAAGAAACAAAAACTAAATCTACCTACCACTAAAAAAAAAAGAAACTAAAACTGTCATTTCCTCTACGCAAAAAAATTACACCTACTGGTCTAGTAACGTCGAAACTAATGTTACGAAAGTAGGTACTAAAATTACTTAATGTATGAGTTTTAATATTTGACAATCATAATTTTATTTAAATCTTGTACTTAAGTACCTACCACGGACTACGTCGATATTTTTTTAATTCTTTACAAGCTTGACCCTTGACCATAATCTCACCTGATGGTAAGTGATGATGCATTTAAGATGGAAGTGGGCTAACTTGTTAGGAGTAGGATCAAAGTCCACACCCTTTTAGGTTTCTACACGATTTTGTACTGGAACGTTAAATAGCTTGGCGGTACGTCTTTGCCGGTATGGTGGTAACAAGCCACGGCCGAAGCCTCCCACCAGCCAATCCTGGACCAATTAAGAAAACCTCAATCAGTCTAGACGGGAATCGTACCCAGGACCTTCGTCTTGTAAATGCACCACGCTTATAAAAGCCGTCAAATGGTCCGTATTACCTACAAATAAAAAAAATCTTTATTAATTTTGTTTTTCTCTTTCAGGATCAACCTTACTCATAATATTTTGGCCTAAACCAGAAGAAATACGCGAAGAAATGGAACAAAAGGGGTTAACATACTGACACCTATAGGAAGTAAAATAGGGTTATTATAAATCTAATCTAGGCATGCAATAAATCTCAAAATATTTTTAATCCTTCTATAGGGCAATTATCTACCAATGTTTTGAATCGATTTTAACAAGTAACCAAATATTTTGATATGTAGGTGTATTAAAACCGGAACATGTGATATCCAGACAAACTTTCAGTCTTCTTATAAAGAGTTATGTCTGGCCATTGCATGCTCATAGTTTATATATTCTTAGGGTAATTTTAATTCACATACCTACTTGAAAAGACATACTTTGGCTAAATAGAAGTCGGTTAAATAATCTAACAACTTGACTTTATTTAATATTAGGTTTTATCTTTTATCTATTACAAAGTAGTGTCCACTGGCTCTTAACCTCTATAAATTATAATGTATAAATAAGACTGATTATGTTTATACAAGTGCGTTATCTTATATTGTGAATATACCGTTATATTTTAATTAATAAATTATTATTATTAAAATGAAAATGTTTCTCATTTTGTTCTTAGACCGTTATTAATGGTCTAAGATTTTGTTGCTATGTGGCTCCATCTAGCAATTCTACGTTGTACTACTTAGTTACACGACGTAGTGCAAAAAGCACTCAATAGATGGCGTTATATTTAAAAACCTATTTTCGAAGAATTAAAATTTTATATATTAATTACTAAGTATACTATTAACTAAGTAATTATTGTTTTTACTTGTACTTATGTCAAACATAGTTTTAAAGTAACTCTATCTAACAATTATTTACTGAACTCAGTGGCATCCATATTTTCTTTAACAAAAGTGTTACGTAGTACAAAGAGCACTCAATAGATGGCACTAATTTTAATAAAAATGGCAACTGCTAGATGGCGATAGTAGTATTTTAATACAAGGTTTATTTAGCAAGAGCTTTGGCTGATGGTTGTTCTATTTCTGTCTTGCTCAGCAACGGCTTCCAATATTTTAATCCTGTCTAAGAATTGAACTTATGACTTTCCGATCATTGTCATCATTAGACTATTTAAATCGCCTGCAGGGCAGAGATGATTTACCTTAAATCTACCATGCTACTCCAATGTAGGTTGGCGGGCTTAGATTGATTGATACCTAATGCTTGACTCTGTACCAATTGATAATGACTTGAATTGGCGACTTAACGTGCTCTCGCTAACGTGCGAAACGGGTGGGCTGTGCCCACCCTAGAATGGACCTGAGCCCACCCTAGGGTTCTGGGCTACTGTTTCTATTATGATACTAATAAAAGACTTCATGTCGGGAACCAGGAAATAATCCAATGCCAATACGCCAATACAATAAAAATACGCCAATGCCTGTTTCCAAAATTTCCAAGTACTGAAAATTAGTTTAAAGAAAAAGTACGTACCTATATTTCATTTTTTTTATTCTTTACAAATTAGCTCTTGACAATCTCAACTGATGGTAAGTGATGATGCAAACTAAAATAGAAGCGGGCTAACTTATTAGGGGTAGGATGAAAATCCACACCCATTTCTACACGACAACGTACCGGAACGCTAAATCACTTGGTGGTACGTCTTTACTTTCCTTATTTTATACTTTCCTTTTTACTTTACCTCATTTAAGAAAAACTGAAAATAGGCAATGGCGTACACAAGGCCTTTAAGTGGCTTTACTAGGGTAGGCATTATACATACAAATTACACAAAATGGATAATTCCTTATCTAATATGGGTTTACAATGAGTCCACAGAGTCCACAGACCGCTTCAAGCATAGTAAGAGCCTTAGATAATAGCTCATCGGTTAGAGCGGTCGGACTCATCACTGAAAAGTGGTGGTCCTCGCCCCGTTGGTCTATTGTCGTACCCACTCTTAATACAGTCTCCTAATACACTAGTTGGAGGGAAATGGGAATATGAAAAAAAAGAATGGTGTAAGTACCTACCTACTACTCACTTACTACAAGTAAGTGAACTATGGGCAATTGTGGCTTTGACTGATTATCAACCCACATTCGGCTCACTGCTGAGCTCGAGTCTCCTCTCAGAATGAGTGGGGTTAGGCAAATAGTCCACCACGCTGGCCCAATGCGGATTGGCAGACTTCATACGCGCAGAGAATTTTCTTAATTCTCTGGTGTAGGTTTCCTCACGATGTTTTCCTTCACTGTTTGAGACACGTGATATTTAATTTCATAAAAGCACACAACTGAAAAGTTGGATGTGCATGCCCCGGACCGGATTCGAACCCTCCGGAATCAGAGGCAGAGGTCATATCCACTGGGCTATCACGGACTTTTCTAGCATAAGTACTTACCGTTTTTTATATAAGTAAGTATTTAAAACAGTATTATAAGAAACCAAGGATGTACTTTCGTTCTATTACCATAAAGGCGAAGTACCACCAAGTACCTATCTAATATACTAAATAACTTGATATGGAGTAAAAAAAATATTTAAGCATCCCTAACAAGGCGACAAAGGGTTATAAAGGGTTGAAAAGGTAATCTTGGGCAATCTGATGTACATTAACAATAATCGCCAAATAATAAGGGGTGGGTCTCAACCACAAAATGTCAACCCTTTCACACCTAACGGTTATTTAACCCCCCTAAATTACCATCGTCTGAATGGCCCACTTGCCTGGGCTCCTTCCTTAGACTATCACACAGCTCTAAAGCGAAGTTACCTCTGTAACGAACCCTTGGAAGAAATAAAAGCAGAATTTCACAGAACGCAGGACTTCGCAATCCGAAGCCGTATAGACTAACCATTGAACTAACAAGAAGTCAGTTATTATTGATAAGTAATCCTAGTTCATATACATTATTACTCCCTGCCTGCAGTGCCTGTTCCAATGAGAATACTGGGATAAAAGTTTATCACACTCACGGATAACGTGATTTTCTAGTGGTAAAAGAAAATTCAGAATTTACCCCCTACAGAACTACAAACTTTACCACTTTATAATATTAGTTAATAGAAGAGCTCAATACTTTACAGCCCGATTCGAATCCAGGACCATAAGATCCGAAACTGTAATAAACCACTGAACCAAATGGCAGTTGGTCATTATTGGCTGCGGTATGTAATCCTAGTTCTTTTAAGATATTATTCCCATTGTAAAACTATTCTCATAAACGTTTTACGACAAAATAATAGCGGTGCGGGATCGTTTTGAAAAAGTTAAATTACAACCAAAAAGCTTCGCTCTCGCAACAGGTAGGCGATTTTTTTTTGCGTTACGGAGGAACGTATTCGACTGACGACGTGTCATTTTATGTTACTGGTATCAACTGAGTGCTGGATACTTAGGTTTTATTATCTGCCCCTTTGGACATATTTAAAAAAAAAATAACATTATATATTTTTTTATTGATCACAAGCTGACGCCACGACGTTCTCGTTCCCGTAGGAAAACGGGGATAATATATAGCCTATAGCCTTCCTCGATAAATGGTCTATCTAATACTAAAAGATTTTTTTAAATCAAAATAGTAGTTCTTGAGATTAGCGCGTTCAATCAAACAAACAAACTCTTCTGCTTTATATATTAGTATAGAAGTATAGATTTTAAATTGTAATTTTTATTTTCATCACTAACTCTGGTGTCACTCGGGTTTCAGATGAAATGGATGTGGTATTTTTGCAATGCACAATGTGGATATGACCTCTGCTTTCAATTCGGTAGGCAAAAGTTCGTATTAGCTTTATTTTTTTTTAGGTCCTGCTACTTTTTTACTTATCTATCTATCTAAATGAGAGAAAAATTTAAAGGAAGAAATACTTCCTTTAAATTTTTCTCTCATTTATTTATTTACCTTTTTTAAAATTTTTAACAATGTTAATATATAAATATAATAAAAAACACTATTAAAAATTTATAAAAAAATAAACCCTCCCGCTGCGGGACATTTGAGTGCCCAACCGGTGGTCACAGCTCCAGAGTGAGGAACCTCCTCACAATACGCGCCGTCTCAAGAATCACTGCCTTCTGTATCCGACTCTTGATCCAACAGTTAAGCGAAAGCTTCTTAAGATGTTGGTCGAAGCTTTTCGCTGTAAGACCATTGACTGAAACAACTATCGGAACAATAATAGTTGACTCAACATTCCACATGGCAATAATCTCGTAAGCAAAGTCCAAGTAGTTTGATACTTTTGTAAGTATTAATAAGTATTTTCTTCCGTATTCTTTTCCCTTATTGTACAAAATACCCCCCATCCTTTAACTTTAACAGCCATTTAAAAAAGTAATTTGAATACCATTACAAGGTAATTTTTAAAATTTTTGCATCAAAAATATCCTAAGGGTTGTACGTCACGGTGGGTGAGCGTGCCTTATGGGAAAGTTGCGGAGGTCATGAGGAGGAGACACACTGACATACGGACGCGCAGGTGGGGAAGGTTCCCACGATATGGCCAATTGACCTATGTGCGTGTCTTTGACTTATTGACCTCTTTAGCTCGGTGAAAAGCTTGGGGTTAGAAAACTTCGATCCCAGGTTGGAATCCCTTTAATTTTGTATCCAAAGATAATATTATAATTTACTAGAGGACGCCCACAATAATTTAATACTAGAGATAGGTTACGTCCCTATACAAAATCACCGCAAAAAGTGATCCGAATTTAGCTACACCACTGAGCGCACACATACACACTTTTTTTGTACGTATATTTATTTATTTATTTTTATTTATTATTTACAAGTTAGCCTTTGATTACAATCTCACCTGATAGTAAGTGATGAAGCAATCTAAGATGGAAGCGGGCTAACTTGTTAGAAGGAGGATGAAAATTCACTCCCCCTTCGGTTTCTACACGACATCGTACCGGTACGTCTTTTTTAAGAAAAGATGAACATTTGAAGTTTCCTAATTTTCAAATTATTTACTTAGGTAAGCACCTATTTACAAGAAAAGTTCAAGAACCAATAGGGAAATGGATCTGTATTAATAAACAGTTTTTAATCTATTGTGCTATAACTTATCATTGTAGAGCCTCAATAGCTCAACGGTAAAGCGGTCGGACTTATCCCCGAGAGTGGTGGTTCGATCCCCACCCCGTACGACTGTTGTCGTACCCACTTCTAATACAATTCCCTATTCGTTGGAGAGAAATAGGAATATTGATCATATTTAAAAAATAAGGCAAATGTTCTTTTTATGAAAAAGATTAAAGTTCCATAAAAAAACGCCTGCCTGAAAATTTAAAAAAAATTGTACATATTTTTTTAACCACTGAGCCATAGGGTAGTAATTACAGTGGCATACCGTTTATATGTAAATACTGTGACCAGTGACCGTGAATCATACCGCGTTACCGCGCGATACCGTCCCGATCTTATCACCGCCAAATGCTGCAGTAACGGTATCTTCTATCACTATAGAACTGCATTTTTTTTATTTTGGTCTATTAAAATGTTCGTAACCCAATAGGTATATTCATCCCTTAACATAATACTTAGATAACTCAGCCCCTGTAGCCAAGTGACACGTCTTTTCTCTTTCTACGATCGCAAACGCTTCGAAAACTAAAAAAATGTATAGGTAGGAATGACATTTGCTATCGACAAGTCAAGATCTATCTTTGGCTACGGGGCTGATTAGGTACTTAGAATACTTTGTCAACGACCTTCGTGGCGCAGTGGTATGCGCGGTGGATTTACAAGACGGAGGTCCTGGGTTCGATCAACAGCTGGGATGATTGAGGTTTTCTTAATTGGTCCAGGTCTGGGTGGTGGGAGGCTTTGGCCGTGGCTAGTTACCACCCTACCGACAAAGACGCCAAGCGATTTAGCATTCCGGTACCATTAAATTAAATTGTCATTATTTAATTTAATGGTAACTAAATAACTTGATGTTTCAAAAGTGCTTGTAAACTAAGCATAATTGAAAGAAATTAATTTTGAATTTGATGTCGTGTAGAAACCGAAAGGGGTGTGGATTTTCATTCTCCTCCTAACAAGTTAGCTCCTTCCTCTCTTTAGCTAGTTACAAATACTAACGGCGAGGACATACGCCTACTGCTAAACAATTTAGGGTCCTTTAGCAATCTAAGAAGCCCCCCTAGCCAAGTGGCACGTCGATTCTCTTTCTACAATCGCTAACGCTTCGAAAATTAGAAAAATGTATGGGAATGACAGATCTTGATTACGTGATCGATAGCTAATGTTATTCCGATAGATCTTTCAAGTTTTCGAAGCGATAGCGACCGTAGAAAGAGAATTGACATGCCACTTGTCTAGGGGGGCTGGTTAAGTATCATAGAATAAAAAAAAATCATCATTTTCATGAGTCATTTTATACCTTGTACAATCAAATTATTCTATAAACTTGCCATTCTGTTCTACTATTACTTTCGTTACCAACATATTAAAAAAAAATCATAATTATAAGTAGGCATTTCTTTATTCTAGAAACACCATTTATTTGGATTACCATTATACACCTAGGATAATTTTTCAAAAACATTACTAACATTTGGAAAACTTTCAAATATCCTTTTAACCTATTGTCAAACCGAGCATCAAACGCTCAACTGAAGCTCGCCACTGCTCCACTAGGCAACTATCGTTCACGCTAATTCACCCAACACCGGAATCGAACCCGTGGCATATGGCGCGGCGGTTACCACGTGACACGCACCTGAGCGCACGTGCACGGCTGTTAGAAAAAAGAAAACAAAAAAATGTACATTGTAACATATCCATGTATCATGAGCTTAAATATTCAATTTGTTACATTTATTTATTAGCTTTCTATGCAGTACCTACTAAAGATATTATTTAGTATTTGTAGGTTGGGTATTTCTGTGACTGTAGTAAAATACAATATTATAGCATATTTTATTTACATTGTGTACAGAATACAAAATTTAAAAAAACACAAACGAATTGTAATTGTTTTTTCATTCTGTAACAACATTGTTTAAAATTAAAAAAAAATGTGTATTTAGGTAAATGAGAGAAAGTACAAGAGCACCCTGAAAATGTATTTTTATGCTCTTCTAAAAGAGTGCCAGATTCGGCACTCTTTCGCCTTTAATTGTTTAAAGTATTTTCTAAATTACTTACTCGTATCCATACTAATATTATAAAACTGAAGAGTTTGTTTGTTTGATTGAACGCGCTAATCTCAGGAACTACTGGTCCGATTTGAAAAATTATTTCAGTGTTATATAGCCCATTTATCGAGGAAGGCTATAGGCTATATATTATTTCCGTATTCCTAAGGGAACGGGTACCACGCGGGTGAAACCGCGCGGCGTCAGCTAGTGGTTAAATAAAAAAAAAATCTATATATATATTTTAATATTATAAAGCTGAAGAGTTTGTTTGATTGAACGCGCTAATCTCAGGAACTACTAGCCTGATTTGAAAAGTTTTTTCAATGTTAGATAGCCCATTTATTAAGGAAGGCTATAGGCTATATATTATTCCCGTATCCCTAAGGGAACGTGCACCACGCGGGGGAAAACACGCGGCGTCAGCAAGTGTATAAATAAAAAAAATCTGTGTGCTGCATGCTGCGTGCACCGCCCACGGACACAGAGGTCCAGGCCTTCCCCGTTATAGGACCTGAGGGGATATGGCGCTTAGACTCACCTTGCTATTGCAATGTGGGTTGCTGGGCTAGTGGTAATTATTAACGACCACTATTAGATTTTTATAAACGGCTTTACCTGCTATCTTAAGCACGGGGGTGTAACACCAACATCTTCCTAACTCCTGAGAATTTTAGCTGAAAATTACTTAAAAGAAAAAAAACTTAGTATCTCATAACAGCCACATCAGCTAAACGAAATAAGCCATTATCCACTGCTAAGCGAGTTATCGCACAGAGTAGCAATCAACGCTTGGAGGCGTCCACTTCTGAGGCTACCGTCATAATAGCCAGTAATCCGCTGAGCAAACATCCGCCGGAATCGCCCGCCGATAAATCAACCTTCGGTGATTGGTACTGTCAAAGAATATTTCTATTTTCAGATGCGTCATGCGATATTGAGCTAATACACATGCATTTATACATACATATAATCAAGGGTAATCACACGTTAAGATGGCGCATTGATACCAGTCGAGTATATCTATACTAATATTATAAAGCTAAAGAGTTTGTTTGTTTGATTGAACGAGCTAATCTCAGAAACTACTGGTCCGATTTGAAAAATTCTTTCTGTGCTAGATAGTTCATTTATAGAGGAAGGCTATAGGTTGTATATTATCCCCGTATTCTTACGGAAACGGGAACCACGCGGGTATTACCGCGCGGCGTCAGCTAGTTGGTTGAATAAACTAGTAAATGCATTATTATTTTAGACTGTATCGTTACTATAAGTTCCTCAGACGTTAACTTATTGTATAAAATGGAATTTCCTGCAAAAACTTAATTAATTAATGTTTTAACGCATTTACACGTTAAAAGTAAAATGAAACCCTACCAGCAAACACGTACCGCCAAGCTATTTAGCGTTCCGGTACGATGTCGTATAGAAAGTAGAAACAAAAAGGGTTATAGATTTTCATCCTATTCCTAACTAGTTAGCCCGTTTCCATCTTAGATTGCATCATCACTTACCATCAGGTGAGATTGTAGTCAAGGACTAAGATGTAAAGAATAAAAAAATATATACTTACTCAAAATCTATGGTGACCATCAAAAGGCATGACAGTTTATAATAACTGTATTATTTTGATAGATTATTATGAATTTGGAAAAAATGATGTTTGGAAAGTTCAAACTTCGAAAATGCCTGCTTGCTTTTTACTCAACTTGATGTTATTCCGGAGAGTTTAATCGATATTCAACCTCTACTTGATTCTCTAATCTATGACAGTAACCACGCTTTCGCCAATCCAATTAAGCCACGGTGCGTTATTGGCTTCCAAAGCTCTAACGCCGTGAGCTTTTTTATTTATTGCACATAATGGTTTTATTTGTTTAACAAGTTCTCAAGATGATAGTAATTATTCCGAACACATTATAAAACTTCGGCTTAGTAAGTAGTTTTTTAACTTTTTTATTTCTTTAAACTAAAAAATTCGAATACATATAAATAAAGTTGAAATGTCTGTCTGTGGTTTCAAGATAACTGTGTTTTCTCAAGTGATTATTGTTATTTACATGATACTAAAACAAAATCGAACTTTTTTAAAATTCTTGTCTGTCTGTCTGTCTGTTTGTCCGGGCTAATCTCTGAAACGGCTGAAGTGATTTTACTGGTAGATAGAGAAGATTATTGAGCAACATATACCGGAAAAATTTATGGTTCCCGCCGGGGTCGTGCACTTTATATATACATGCATAAACGCGATGATGATAATATTTTGAGGACTCATAATAGTCCTGTATTCCATTAAAAGTTTTCCATTTTGTACAATGTGTTTGTAGAGAGAGCCTACCCTTGTTAAAAGCCTTGTGAACGCCACTGGTTCCCGAAGTAATTTTTGAAAAACTGAATTTCATGCTAACGAAAAAAGTCAGCGCGTCTGTCTGTGGTATCATATCTTCTAGAACTTATTAGAAGATATGATGATGCGATATTTTATTTGTAAGCTAACATGGTTATTTTTCATTTGTGACTAGTGGACCCGGTCAAGCTTCGCTTTGACTTATGTGCATTTCTTCCGTATCCCTACTCTACACTACTCTACCCCTACCATACCCTACCCCCGCTTAAAGGTTTGTATGGGAAATAGAAAAGGGTTATTTTTATGGTTTTCCCGGCAATTATTCTAATTTTTCTCACCTTTTAAACCTTCCCTATACCTCCACGAACATTTGAAGGCCAAGATACGATAAATCCGTTCAGCCGTTCTCGAGTTTTAGCGAGACTAACGAACAGCAACTCATTTTTATATATATAGATTCTGTTCTAATAAGCCAATCCGAGAATGTTAGCAGTTATCTTTTGTAATTGTCATAAATTTCAGAAGATTTTCGAAAATTACTATTTAACTGTTAACTATTCGAGCGCCAGTAACGTTACTAAAAGTTAACGATTACTGTTTAGCAGGTTTTTTACCTCAATTCAACAAACAAACTGATTAACCCCAAGCTTCTGTCGGCTTTCCTTCCCCGCCCACTATTGGTTTAACATTATTACTCTATCCCGGGTTTGGGTAAGAATCGGCGCCAAATAATATTTCTTATTATGACCAATTTGGTCAGTGTTTTGTTAAACTAGCAGATGCGCCATGGTTTCACCCGTGTAGTTCCCGTTTTCGTGGAAAAATGGGGTTAAAATATAGCACATGCTACTCAGTGAAGATAGGTCTAGTAGTTTTTAAGTAAAATTGTAACAAAAACCAAAAAAGAATCAAATCTTACTTCTTTATAATATCTATTACTTTGGAGTGAAAATTACGTACATAGTTTAGTAGTGTGATTGCTTGAAAACATTAGTTTTTGGCAGAGAATAACAAAATAAATCAATTATTTATTTTTCAGAACGAATTTTTGCGTTACGAAATTGAAAATTAAGTAACACCTGCTTTTAAAAAAAATTAATGGGATTTGTATTTTAGGTTTATAATAACTTAGCTATGCGCAGGGTTCTTTGTGACATCTTATAAGCCTAGCCAAGATTCGAACCAAGGACTTCACGATCCGATCCACTGAATAATAGAGTACTTAGTTAGTAAAAAAATTTGACAGGTGGAGTTAAATTCCTTCAAATGGAATTGCAGAAACCCAATTTTAAACTGACCCTGACTTTACTTGTGTTCAGATTAAAAAACACAAAAATTGTTTGACAAAGTTAACAAGGTACGAAAACATACCAAAAAACATAAACAAACACTCATTATTTACGCGCCGCAAAATCGATCGGCGCAAATGTGTATAATCGGGAATCGAACCGGCACCCAATAATCAGGCCTTAATCACTTCGACGCAGTTTTTAGAAAAATTGTTAGAAACAAAAAAAAGGTGATCATCTCTGTTGGTTGTTTTGAGTTTTAACTGTGTAATTTTGAAAGCGCTAAATAAGATATTTTTTAGAAATTTTGCCTTTTTTGGAAATTGAAAAAAATTATGATAAATAAATTATTTAATTGATTTTTATTCGCATTTTTTGCATGCATTTTAATGTACTAGCAATGCCAACGTTAAGGTAATAAAAAATACTATTAATTTTCCAGAGATTTTTTTTACTGAATTAGTCATGTAATAAAAAAAACAAATTCTCGCCAAAATATTAAGTAGTACACATTCGAAATAATTCAAACAAAAGCTAGAAATTTCAACAAAAACTATCAAAATTACCCTCAAAATTATACAAAAATTATTAGTTATTATTTTATTAAACCAATACTTATTTACATAATTTGCCAACAACAATGCGCAAAGGCGGCCTTTTTTGTGGCAATGACAAAACAGTATTTGTTTAATGAAGTGGACTATAATTAGCCACATGAAAACCATGTTAATTTTACCATCGACAGTATAATTATAAGCTCTAAGCACATGGTAATAAAGTTTAACATCTGAAACGAACTACAAATCAAATGCAATATTGTTTTAAGGGTATTTGCAAAAACAAAGTAAGCTTTGCAGTCACAAATTAAAAACTGTATTTAAAATGATTCTTATTGCAACACATTAAAGTTCAGTGATGCCAGAACAATAGTTATGTACTGGTAACAAAATTTGGTTTCGAAAATCTCCTTGCGGTTTGCGACAAAGACACCTTTGTGCGATTTTTTGTAATTTTCGACTTTTAATTTTTTTTTTGCGACATCCGTGCGGTGGTCGGCGCCTGCGCAATGACTCGCACACTCAAAACCTTCGTTTCCGCATTTTCGCAAATTTGCGTGCGGCGACGTTTCTGTGAAAAAAAAAATACAAATATTATTTTAGCTAATTATCATAACTAGATGACGTTTGGATGATATTTTTGACAGTTGTTATTGTTTGCGGTTGTCGGAAAGTCTTTGTAGTTTTCAAGTTGGTAGGTAGGTAGTTTATTTTCAGGCTTACACCAAGTCTCCTTATAAGAAAGATGATATGGAGCTTAAACCCATCACGCTGCGGGCTGGCGGCGTTAGTGTTATGATGTTTGTATCTTTAACAATTACTATGTTAATGATAATAACAGGAATCGACGACTTATTATGTTTCCGAGGGGTGCATTGCAAACAGATTGATGAGTGTTCTTTCTCAATTTATACACAATGCTTACCCAAGTTAATAATCCTGTGCACGCCACGGAGCGCAATGTATCAACTTCTCCACGGGCTCAGAATTTTTACTTCAGCGTTAGTTTACCGGAATCATGTAAATAAAGAAAAATCACAATTTTTATTAAAAATTTCATGGAGGAAAGAAAACCTCAGTATTTTTAATAGCAACTCCAACCTAGGACCTCGTGTTCCGAAACCACATAGGGAAACCACTGGACCAACAAGGCAGTTATATATATTTTAAACCTTTACAGTTATATTTAACTGTAAACCGTATAAGATTTACCTTTAAGAATGTTATAATGATAACAAAACCACAGTTGAAAAAACTTCACAGTGGCGAAATATATGGAATCAGAAACCTCTAATAAGACCTTTTTCAATGACATTAATAGCTATTTTTTATAAAATACCCTCCTTTCCCATTTTATTTTGGCCTTGAATAAAATGCAAACAAACATACATTTTCAAAAAAACGACTCTTATTACGTTGTCTTAAGGACTACAAACTTTAGTGAGTTATCTTCAGTAAATTATATAGTCTGAGAGATGGTAGTTAAAAGTTTCAAAAGGTTCGGTTAGAGTTCGGAAGTACTTAGATATTGTCTAATAATTGTGTGTGTGATGTTGTAGTGCGTCTTAAAACAAAGTCATACTCTCATATTAATTTACTAGACTTCGTCCGCGTGGAATTTAGTTTTTCACAAATCCCCTAGGAACCATGGATTTTTTCGGGATAAAAAGTAGCCTATGTGTTAATCCTTGCTATAATATACCTCAATACCAAATTTCAGCTAAATCGGTTCAGTATTCGAGGCGTGGAAGAGTAACAAACATTCATATCATCAAAATCATCAGTTTTCGCAAATCTCGGGAAACCATGGATTTTTTCGGGATAAAAAGTCCTATGAGTAAAATCTATTTCCATTCCAAATTTCAGCCAAATCTCTTTAGTAGTAGCGGTGTTAAAGAGTAACAAACAGCCAAACAAACATCCATACAAACTTTCGCGTTTATAATATTAGTAGGATTATGTGAGTTGAAATTTGCTCCAAAATATTGACAATAAGTATTTAAGATTAATGAAGTGACATTTTGCACATCCTTTAGTTACTTCGCTTTCACTAAAAAGTTAAATCGTGATAAGAGAAGTGAAAAATCGAAGTCGCTCCTACGAATTGATGAAGTTGTCTACAATACCTATATATCGTTAGAATATTACCGAGTGTCTTTTTCTAAGAACACTGCACGTACAGCTTGGACTTCCATGCACTTCCTCTGACAAAAGTGTACAGTTATCAAATAGGTTTTACAACTGCCACCACTGGTTAGCGTCATCTGACGACCTCCGTGGCGCAGTGGTATGCGCGGTGGATTTACAAGACAGAGGTCCTGAGTTCGATCCCCAGCTGGGCCGGTTGAGATTTTCTTAATTGGTCCAGGTCTGGCTGGTGGGAGGCTATGGCCGTGGCTAGTTACCACCCTACCGACAAAGACGTACCGCCAAGCGATTTAGCGTTCCGGTACGATGTCGTGTAGAAACCGAAAGGGGTGTGGATTTTCATCCTCCTCCTAACAACTTAGCCCGCTTTCATCTTAGATTGCATGATTACTTACCATCAGGTGAGATTGTAGTCAAGGGCTAACTTGTAAAGATAAAAAAAAATCTGAAAATACTTGGTCAATTTTCGTACACATGTTCGATAAAACTGCACAAACCGTCTGTGCAGTTTGTGCAGTTTTATCGTTGATGCTATGACTTACCAGACGTCTAAAAGAAAAGCGCTGTTCGTGATACGAGCTCTTACACTAAGAGATAATCACACAAAAAAGACATTCAAAATAAATTCTTTTATCCGCCATCGCGTGATCTTTGTGAGATGAAATAAATGGATCTTTTTCATTAAAAGCCCTTTTTATATAATAATATAATGTAGAGTATAACTGTGGCAAGGGCGAGGTACCGTATACCGTTCACCGGTCGCGTTTTGGAGGTCAGAGAGACCCTATTGAGACGTGGCCTGGTTCTGGATGTGCCTGTAACTCACACAATACGTGGTACATATTGTACCGGCCATTTTGTTTTGTTAAGATTTTACAAATTTGTATAATATTTGTAGAATTCAAAAATCCCGCGGGAACCATGGATAAAAAGTAGCCTATGTGTTAACCCAGAGTAAAATCTACTTCTATTCCAAATTTCAACAAAATCGCTTCAGTAGCCGTAGCACAAAGGAAGTCCTCCATCATCCCTTATTTTATACCCATGGGGGTTGAATTTATCAAAATTCTATTTAAGCGAACGTCTTCATCATACTCGTAATAGCCCATCTGTAATTTCAGTTCAATCAGTCGAACAATCTAAGAAGATTCATACAAACTTTCATCCCCTATTTTATCCCCTTGGGTGTATGGATTAGTCAAAATCCTTTCTTAACGGATGCCTACGACATAAATCTACCTGCATTCAAATTTCAGTCCGATTCGTTCAGTGGTTTAGGTTGTGTGTTGGGCTACCACCCTGACGACAAAGACGTACCGGCAAACGATTTAGCGTTCCGGTACGATGTGTAGAAAATCATCGTGTTAGTTAGCCCGCTTACATCTCAGAATGCATCATCACTTACCATCAGTTGAGATTGTAGTCAAGGGCTAACTTTTAAAGAATTAAAAAAAAAAAGTTGTATAGGTTACAAGTCAGAATAGTAAACACAACGCATGTGAAGCGCTTCTAAACAAGGGTGTGATGTATAACCGGGGGCTAAAATCAACACCCGCTACCAATCATAACACCAAATTGGAATTAATTCGAATCAATTTCATGTGATTATAATAATTGATCGGAATTGTTTACCTACTGTATACTTAACATGTAGAGCGTGTACACATATGCGACATTTCGCGTGAACTATCTGCCCCCCTATTATATACTACTATATTATTATTATTCACATGAATTTAACTCTCATTTATTATTATTATTCAAATGAATTATAAACTCTCACGCCCAGTCGTCGTCCTCATCAACCCATATTCGGCTCACTGCTGAGCTCGAGTCTCCTCTCAGAATGAGAGGGGTTAGGCCAATAGTCCACCACGCTGGCCCAATGCGGATTGGCAGACTTCACACACGCAGAGAATGAAGATAATTCTCTGGTATGCAGGTTTCCTCACGATGTTTTCCTTCACCGATTGAGACACGTGATATTTAATTTCTTAAAATGCACACAACTGAAAAGTTGGAGGTGCATGCCCCGGACCGGAATCGAACCCACACCCTCCGGAATCGGGGGCAGAGGTCATATCCACTGGGCTATCACAGCTCTATCACGCCCAGTACTAAATAAATATATATATATATAAAGCGAAAGGGAAAATAAATAAACTTACTTAAATAGGCAAAATAAATAAACTTAATTTTTTTTTTTTATTCTTTACAAGTTAGCCCTTGACTACAATTTCACCTGATGGTAAGTGAAGATGCAGTCTAAGATGGAAGCGGGCTAACTTGTTAGGAGGAGGATGAAAATCCACACCCCTTTCGGTTTCTACACGGCATCGTACCGGAACGCTAAATCGCTTGGCGGTACGTCTTAGCCGGTAGGGTGGTAACTAGCCACGGCCGAAGCCTCCCACCAGCCAGACCAGGACAAATTTACATTACATTATTATTATTATTATCTCGATAAATTTTACTCTCACGCCCGGTATTATTATTATTATTATTATCTGCCCCCATAGCCAAGTGGCAAGTCGATTCTCTTTCTACGATCGCTAACGGTTCGAAAACTAGAATAATGTATGGAAATGACAGATCACGCGACCTGTCGATAGCAAATGTCATTCCCATACATCATTCTAGTTTTCGGAGCGTTAGCGATCGTAGAAAGAGAATCGACGTGCCACTTGGCTGTGGGGGCTGATGTCATCATTATCACCACCAGACGTTTTATAAGACTCCATCTATTTTTACCATCATCATCTCTTAGGAGCTTTTTTATTGTTCTATATAAAACTAGCCGACACCGCGCGGTTTTACCCGCGTGGTTTCCGTTCCGATATTTAATTTCTTAAAATGCACACAACTGCAAACTTGGAAGTGCATGCCTCGGACCGGATTCGAACTCACACTCTCCGAAGTCGAAGCTATCCACTGGGCTATCACGGCTTTTACTTACTTACTTAATGTCGTTGGGGTGTCAACATTCTAAAATTGTTATAATAAAGCCCGTTGGCTCAGTTACAATGCTTTCGTGATGATCGATGATAGTTCAAGAAATTATCAGATAATGTTAATTTTGTTTTGTTTGCATTGATCACGCCTGATTAACGCGTGCGCAAGGTAAACACGCTAAGCTAAAATTAGGAGAGGGGATGTATTTACCAAGTCTGCCAAGTTGGGCAAAAAATAACAAACGCAATCAAAAAAAAAATCGTTTATTTTGGAAAATGTCTAGTTTGACTATTTGTAGAGATGCTACCACCGGTACGTAGGTCCTGCTGAGAAGAGCCGTCAATAAACTCAACAGTTGCCCTTTTAAAATCATCACTTTCTAATACAATATTTATTATCGTCTTATTCATGAATATCAACCCATATTCGGCTTACTGCTGAGCTGGAGTCTCTCTCAGAATGAAAGGGATAAGGCCGATAGTCCACCACGCTGGCCCAATGCGGATTGGCAGACTTCACACTCGTAGAGAATTAAGAAAATTCTCTGGTATGCAGGTTTCCTTACGATGTTTATTCTTCATCGTATTGAGAAGTATTGAATTATCATTAATTGCATATAATAATTAAAATATTTACTTTTAGTGTGAAGTTGAAAGCCAATTGCCTCCAAGCATCTTTGTCATTAAGAAATTCATCAATTGTATAAAAAGGATGTTGTTGTTTTTATTTTTTTATGGGTGATTTAAAATTTGAACAGGAAAACCTCCGAAAGTTTGAAATCCTTTTCTAGAATCTCACTCTACCATGAAAATGAATGAACATGGAAGAAAATTAACAGAGATTGAGAAAATCAGAAGCAATTTGCAGTACGGAAGAAAAAGGCTACTTACAACCATTGAAGCGGTTCCTGGTACTAGATCCCGTTGTAAACGTTCAATGACATTCTTGAAAAATTGCGCCACGCACGATATGTAGTAACTAACCATGACGCGTACCGCCTAGCCAGATTCTTTCGATTTATGTAGCGAACTTTCGCTTAAAAATTCCTTTAAAAGCTTTGATGGAAAGTCTATACCCACCCCATGATACAATTTATAATAATAAGAGCTTCGAAAAATATTGTAAAAGTTCAATGACATTCTCGAGTAATTGCTTTGTTGAGTCATAAACAAAACGCGAAGGTCCTCATAGCGATAGTCCTAGCGATACGATTTCCGTAGCGAATATTCGCTAAGACTAGCTTGTTCAGATCATGGAAGTGTCATTACTGTAGAAACTTGGAATATTGCTAGTTCTGTAGTTGCTACTATTTGTAATATGTAGTGAAAGAGACACTGTGTTTGTAATCTGTGTTGTGTTGTTGAATTTAACTATTTCTAAGTACCTAGTTACTAATTAGTACATACACGTAATTACAACCTACTCACTGTCACAATTCATTATATAGTATAGTTACATCATGTAACTTAAGAAACATAGCGTAACTTTTAAATTGTTGAGTTTTTCCAGTCTTCCTAATACATTCGCTATGAGTAGTTTGATGGAATTCACGTCTAGTAATAAAGTGACTTGGCTAGGCAACACGGCGCGTGCGCTTTGACGTGCGCGTAATCGAGTTACGGCAATTGTAGGCACTATTTGTTAGTACTTCCTGATTGGTCAAAAAATAAAATACCCAAGTGTTTCAAAAAACAAAAAAATATATAATACCTAGGTAATTACTGTATAAACTTGAGTTCTGCAAAGAACAAAAAAAATCACACTAATTTTATAAGTTAGTCTGTTGAAAATTTGACGCTAACGGACTTACGTCGTCCGCTTGTCTATACTTACATCATCATCATGATTAACAGCCGATGGACGTCCACTGCTGGACATGGACTATTGCATGGACTTCCAAACAACACGATCTTGAGCCGCCAGCATCCAGCGGCTCCCTGCAATCTGCTTGATGTCCTCAGTCTACCTTTTTACTTCAACCAAAACTGTGCCTTCTGGTGCGGGGTCGCCACCTTGGGACCCTAACGTCCAGCAGCTCTTCGCATTGCCAATTCAGCTTCGCGACTCGACTACCTATACAAAATATAGGCTTATATATAATATATAGGCTATATTTTATCCCCGAAGTCTCATGGCAACGGAAACTACGCGAGTAAAACCGCGCTCATTAAAACAATTTTTTTTAGGGTTCGAATTTAGAAGCTGTAATAACAAATATATTGTGTAATTCCAGGTAATTGGCAAAATACCTCAATTCGGAATACGGAATGGGCACCTATGGTGTATCGTTTAGCAAAATTACAGGGCGGTCGACATAAGCCGTTAGATTTGACACCGTGCTACATGGGAGGTTTATGGGAAACGGAAATCACGGTTATCATTACACAGTGATGCTGTTCCGGTGATATTTGAACATTCATCAAAAAATGTATGTTCAGTCAAACTTGTAAATCATCATCATTTTAACCACTATATTTGATAGAGCACAGACCTTTTCAAAATAACGTAATTTTTTGATATTTTATACGGGATATCATGAGGAATCATGTCTCCTGTCGCCAGACCTTTAGCTAAGGACAACCTTTCGCTAGACCCTTGACGTTTTATCTATAAGAGTCAATGATAATTTTATACTATAGATTGGTTATGTCTTCTACAAACAAAAGACTGAGTGTACACATTTTGTCTTTAATTCCATTATATATTTATGTATATATAGTTTTTACTCTTCCAGCTCCTGTAGCCAAGTGGTTCTTCGATTCTCTTTCTACGATCGCAAACGCTTCGAAAACTTGAAAAATGCATGGGAATGACAGAACTTGATCACGTGGCCTATCGATAGCAAATGTCTTGAATTTTATATAGGTATACTTTATATAAGTTTAGTAGTTTAAGCATAATAAACAAAGTGACGAAACAATCTCTTACTTTACTATTGGTTCCTTTATAACAATATCGTGTAAAACTGAATGCGTCAGTAGTATGTCGGAGGTCGATTAATATCCGCCCAACATCCTCTCAGTGTGCGGTCCTGTGCTTATTAAATTAACATAATAACATCAATTGTTACATATTTTGTAAGATTATGTAACAATTATTATGTTACATGTATAACATTATGCAAAAAGCATTGTTTTCTTTAAGAGGAAGATTTGGAGCTGCGCTCCTCTTTGCCGAAATAGTAGCCCATTTGGGCTACCATCTGCATAATTGGGCAGCTTTAGTAGTAGTAGTTCAAGGTAAGATTAGCTCGTATATGTATTAACTCGTACCTGGATCTGGAAAACTGCGTTTTATTTAAATAAATAAGTTTGAGAGGAAAGATGGCGAATATTATTTCAATATATCAAGAGGAATGAACGGTGTTTGTTATGGAAATCCTTCATATGGTTGGGTTTATTTTTCTATAACAAGAGCCCAATACTATTTGTGAATCTTAAGTTGATGAATTTATTGATTATTTATTATTATTTAATGAAATAATTAATATAAATATTAATATTTTGGATATTGTAAATGATGAGTAGCCATTATAAATAAACAAACAAAAGTGCTTTTAAACCAAGCATACGTACTTGTTAGAAACGAATTAGATTTGAATCAAACCAAAAAGAAAATTTTCATGACTCACAGTATTATTTGAAGTGTAGTGTAAAACTACGAGTATGTGCCCAGTGGACGACAACAATTACTCTTTATAATAGGATTTATCTATAAGCTTGCTTTTGTTTATCTTCAAGCGTATCCATGTCCGTATGACTGCGAGGTAATCCGTGTAGCTCATTGGCTTAGGATAATCAGTAGCCATTTTTTGCGTAAAATGAATATTTATAAGTGATTAAGCTATTGTTTTCAAACAATGTATAATTTTTGATAACAAATTGAGTGATTATGGCGGCATTTAGATTATTATGCTCTTAATTTATTGCTAGCAATTTTTCATTTAGTAAAAGATTAATGAATATTTATGTTGTTTTTGGGAAATAGTATAATAAGATTACGAAAGGATTTAGGAATTTAATCTTTTATTAAGCTTAGATAAGTACTCCTTGAAATATATTTTGGTTACCTACCTATTACATCCTACTAATACTATAAACGCGGAAGTTTGTATGGATGTTTGGATGTTTGTTACTCTTTGACGCCGCTACTACTGAAGCGATTTGGCTGAAATTTGGAATGGAAATAGATTTTACTCTGGATTAACACATAGGCTCCTTTTTGTCCCGAAAAAAATCTATGGTTTCCCGAGATTTGCGAAAACTGATGATTTTGATGATATGAATGTTTGTTACTCTTTCACGCCTCGACTACTTAACCGAATTAGCTGAAATTTGGTATTAAGATATATTATAGCCTGGATTAACTTATATGCTACTTTTTATCTCGGAAAAGTCCATGGCTCCCGAGGGATTTGTGAAAAACTAAATTCCATGCGGACGAAGTCGCGGGCGTCCGCTTGTATTTATATATTTCATAGCAGATCCCCCTCGGTATTATCATTGTAGTTCTTATTCTTGTGAGAATACGGGGATAAATATAGCCCATGTTACTGACTAATGACGTAGCTTTCTTTTTGGTTAAATAATTTTAAAAATTGTTTCGGAGTCTATTCTTATCAAACTAACACAGAATAAAAAAAGCAAACTTTTTAGTCCTTGTTAAAATTACCCTGTTTCAGATAATTTAGTTTCTGATTTTAGTTATACTGTAGTTATTATAATGCCGGTAATTAATAAGCTTACCTATTGTATGTTTAAAAGTAAGGTTTCAGAAGTTTAACTTTCAACTGAACATCAAGGCAGTTAGTACTACCTAAAATAAAACGTGGAGTAAAGATTTTTTCCCTCGCAAACCAGTCGGCATACGACACCGCGCGGGAATCGAACCCACTGATACAGTTCTCACTGCGCCCCGAGGTGGGTGTAACTGTATACGCTGATGTAGGTGGCCTGCGGAACACGAACCGCGTCTTAATGGAGGCGGTATTTTATTAATTACGAATAAATGAATCGTTAAAATCTTTAAAAATATAATTAATAAAAATATAATTTTTTGATGAATTAAGTGCCCAGAAACGAAGACTTTTTGGGTCCCCACCCAACAGTCCAGTAAGGAACTATCATAGCCCTAAAACTTATAAGGGTATGTATGGTAAGTGGTTAACGTTCACATCATCATCATCTCAAAAGGGAGTATACCGTCCCTTGATTACTCTAAACGGTGGGGATAGAACCGATGACTTTTTAGGCTTGTCATCATTATCAACCCACATTCGGCTCACTGCTGAGCTCAAGTCTGCAAAGTTGGAGGTGCATGCCTCGGACCGGATTCGAACCCACACCCTCCGGAATCGGAGGCAAAGGTCATATCCACTGGGCTATATTCAAGCTCTTTAATTTAAAAATTCACGCCAATCACGATAATATCTCACAAGGCAGTAAAGTGCCGCATCCATTCTTCCGCTGTGAGTAGACTCGGTGTGGTGCATCTTCCTTTCCCAGGTGGTCCGATATTTTTCAGAAGTTCGTTCGCATGTACGCGAAATCACGGATTTTTGTTAAAGTAGGTATTATTAATTGGATTAGCTTTACAGGCTCAGAGGCTAAGTTATTTAATTATGAAAATTTTTATAGGTAGGTAGGTGACTTGCGAAATATTAGTGTACTGTACGTCCATTAGAAATCTTTCGTTAATTTTTATTACTTACTAGCAGAAGCCCGTGACTTCGTCCGCGTGAAATTTAGTTTTTCACAAATCCCTCGGGAACCATGGATTTTTCCTTGATGAAAAGTAGGCTGTGTTAATCCAGAGTAAAATCTATTTCCATTCTAAAATTCAGCCAAATCGGTTCAGTAGCTGCGGCGTTAAAGAGTGACAAACATCCATACAAACGTTCGCGTTTATAATAAATATTAAGTAGAAGGATGATCTCTAAACATGATACGAGTATGATAGTCCGACTTTCATATTTTTTTACTACTAGCCTAGCTTACTAGCTTATTCACTATTTTGGTCTATAGTATAAACCTATATTAATTTGAGAAACGTCAATTACAGATACTTATGTACCAGTAGTATCCACCATTAGGCAATGGATGACATTTGTTACATAGAAACTCAATTTTGTATAGGTATGTCAACTAGCTTACGTCAAAGATAGTGAATTAGCCTATAGGTCTCCTACCATAGGTAAGTACTAAGTAAGGAGTTTAGGGGGTAGCCGGTTTCGAAG
Organism: Bicyclus anynana; assembly: GCF_947172395.1. Taxonomy (NCBI): domain Eukaryota; kingdom Metazoa; phylum Arthropoda; class Insecta; order Lepidoptera; family Nymphalidae; genus Bicyclus; species Bicyclus anynana. Next base: position 1,280,837 of record NC_069092.1, read on the forward strand.
GAATAGACCCACAGTAAACTAATATTATAAAGAGGAAAAATTTCATTGTTTGTTTGTTTGTTTGCGTTGAATAGGCTTTGAAACTACTGAACCGTTTTGAAAAATTCTATCACTGTTGAAGCTACACTATCCCCGAGTGTTATAGGCTATATTTTATCCCCGTATTCCTACGGGAACGGGAACCACGCAGTGTCTGCTAGACGTTTTATAAAGCGTTATTTTTTATATATAATGACGAAGATCTGGCTATTGGCCGTTAGGCTAATACTAGATGTGGACAAAAATTAATAGTTAAATATAGGTAAAATAGATAGATAAATTTAGTTTATTTAAATGAAGATGTAAAAAATTGTAACTGCTAACGTAGGTATCTTATCTGCTCTTCTAAGTACAGTAGTAGAGTCGGTACTAACAGACAATCTTGAAAAATAAGACGTGCTTGTAATATACGTGATATGTCTACTTGAAATAAAAGAGTTTGATAAGAACTGTGTTTGATTCTCAGTTCCCAGCTTCGATCAATTTATAATTTTGTATTTTTCAGAATTTTCGTAAGCTGGTATATTAATAAATTGTAATTTTTTAATTAAAAAACTATTAAAATAAACATCAAATTAACATCGAAATGTCATCTAACTACTGTATGATATCCACAAAAGTAGGCACCGGATGACATTTTTACATAGAATATCAATTTCGTATATGTCAATCTAGCTTACGTTTGTTCAGTTGTTAGTTAGTTATCATCTTGCCGTCAAAGATATAGCGCTACGATCTAGCACAGTAAATATATAGCGTTCCTGTATGATGATGCAAAAAAAACATAGGTATCATGTTTACAAAAACTAATTCACTTATTTATTGAACATAGTTAACTATCGCAAATGAATGCCTGCTTCTATTCAATACAGAAACTAAATCTTATTTTGACACGAAATTGTCATACGTCTAAATATTTCCAACCGGCTCGTCGCAGGGTTGGCTGTTTTAGCATCGTTTCACGCCCCATTAACCCTACGATCAGCTCGGGTTTCGCGCCAACATAAAAAACTCACCTACGCGGTCTAAAGGACCCGTTTCTGCGGTCAAATTGTACGAGATTTCTTTACATGTTAAAATGAATTACTGTCCGTTTAGTCGTTGCAAGTCTTTCTTGAGGCAATTTGCAATGATATTTTTTCGTTTGTTTCCTTTATAAAAAGGTAGGTAGTATAGTAAGTATAGGACAAAAAATTTAAAAAATTAATATATTTTCCGCATCGGAAAGCAGAGTGTTGGTCGACACCCCCCAACTAGGTGGATTGAGTACATCAACTTGCTTCCTTCCAAAAACAGTGTTGTTTGGAAGTCCATGCAAGAGACCTATGTCCAGCAGTGAACATCCATCGGCTGTTAATGATAATGATGATGATGAGGACAAAAAATGCCTTTTTTGACTGGTTGTGCATTTGATTTCGGTTTCTAACTTATACATTCACTTAGACATTCACAAATGCCACTAAGGGGTTTGTGGGTTGAATGAAACTGACTCCTGATTCCGGACTCCTGGCGCTTCCATATCTGTAGTCATTACAATTCAGCACTCGTCGCAGTGCTGCTTAATCTTTCATCATCATCATTATCAACCGATCTTCGGCTCACTGCTGAGCACGAGTCTTCTATCAGAATGAGAGGGGTTAGGCCATTAGTCCACCACGCTTGTCCGCCCAATGCGGATTGGCAGACTTCATACACGCAAAGAGTTAAGAAAATTTTCAAGTACCTCGATGTTTTTCCTTCACCGTTTGAGACACGTGATATTTAAATTTTCAAAATGCACACAACTGAAAAGTTGCAGGTGCATGCCCTGCGATTCGAACCCACATCCTCCGGAATCGGTCTTATCCACTGGGCTATCACGGCTCACCATCGGTATCACTTGTGCTTGCAAGAATTTGACATTGTCCTCGTTCTCGTCTCCACATTGCCGACGAAGACGACAAACCAACTAACAACCAAGTAACCAAGCACATGTAACACTGTTGGAAATAAACAGGTCTACCCAAGTTTTTAGCCATTATCTGACACATACATAAACAAGTAAGTTAAATTTAGGTAAAAGCTTGTTTAAAGTTTTCCACACGTAACGGGATACAATAACACAAGTGGGCCGTAATAATTTTTTGGAGCGAAAAAAATTAAAAAATAAAAAAGCACCCAGTAACAAAACACGGCGCGTATTGTAACAGGACCCGCGCAAGGGTTGCACCGTTATCCCGGCCCGTTCCGGGTTCACTTCCGATTGTCAAAACAATTCACAGGGTTAATTTGTTTGACGGCGGTCGTGAGCTTTGAAGTTTGCTTCAGAGATGTTACAAAGTACCCGACGCCCTGCGGTTTCACTGGCGTAGTTCCCATTCCAGTGAGAATATAAGGATAAAATATACCTATGACATTCACAAATAACGTGGCTTTCTGGTGGTAAAAGCATTTTCAAAATCGGTAAAGTAGATCTCGAGATTACCCCCTACAACACCATAATAATCTATATAATATTAGACATCGTCCACGTGAAATTTTGTTTTTCGCAAATACCGCAGGTACCATGGACTTTTCCGAGATAAAAAGTAGAATATATTTTCAATCAATAGCCTCCTATGCTTTTCAGTTAAAGTCCCATGGAAATCCGTTTAGCAGTTCCTATGATTAGCCCGGACAAACAGACAGACATATATTTTTTTTAAAAAAAGCTCTTTTGTATTTATCGTGTAGATCAAGTTCTTATAGTTATTTAACTATAAATAATATTATTTTAAAATCACAGACAGAGTTTCCATTTTATTTTTATGTAGATATGTATGTATTGATGATTGTAAATAATTTATTAATTTTTCTCTTATATTGGTATCGTCAACTATTTTATAAAATAACTAAGGATTCCTTTTCTAGCTGATAGATACTTGACCCTAATCATTATATTGTAAGGTAAGTATTGAAAATTCAAGGAAAAGGTATTTTTAACTTTACTTATCATAGTTATCAATATCGCTAAAAGATTTACAAAATACTAATACCTACTAGAAAATCGGCTAAGAAACAAGATAACAATTGACAAATACGTCTATTGCTAAATTCTAAATTAGTCTATAAGTTATTAGAACCAATTTTCCATTTTCTTCTTAGAAATGTTTTTATTTTAGTATGAACATATTTTATTAAAGAAATAAATAATAATATCTAGGGCTACAGAATTCTTAAAACGTAGGCAAGTTTAAAAACTTTTTAAAAATGAATTTTTTGTAACCTCTATTGAAATATAACAATAAGTAACCCATTTAAAGTGCCCCAAATATTATGTTTAATCATTATTATATAACTATTACAAAAGACCGAAATAGTTGCGAAGTTAAAGTGTAACAGACAATACCGTAAAGGCGGCACACGCACTGCCCGAGGGAAGAAATAATTAATGATGATTGGCCTCAAATTACCCTCTCGGAGCCTCGATCCATCCCTTGCGCACCCGTTTAAAAAAATACACCTCACCCTTTCACACGAACCTGGAAAATATATAAGGGAGACAGGTAACCGGGAGCGCCAGAACCCTACGGGATTTCGTAGCGCTAACACCTGTGTTGTGACATTTCAAAATGGCCGCCGAAACTTACGGACATCGTCTCTTGTACACGGAAAAGGACATTTTCCCCACTGACGTCATGTTGGAGTACTCAACTGAAGAATGTTATCTGTCATGGCCGAGGTCGCCTGACTCTGGCAGATCCAGTTTGGAGCCTACTCCGTCTATGGATGGAAGCCACCAAGAATCGCCGACCCATATTGCTTATAGAGGATTACCGAATGATTTAGTTCTAGAAGACAGTTCAGAAGACGTGGAATTAGAGGGCTCTGGTAAGAGGAGAGGCAGATCCACCAGTGCAGCAGTATTAAAAAGGAGACGCTTAGCAGCAAACGCCAGAGAAAGAAGAAGGATGCAGAATTTAAATAAAGCTTTCGACAGACTCCGTGGACACTTACCTTCGCTTGGAGCTGACCGCCAACTGTCCAAATACGAAACTCTTCAAATGGCTCAAACGTACATAGCAGCTTTATACGAACTTTTACAATAATCCGGTACGTTTAGTGTTCAATAATATAATTGTCCTGCTATAATTTAGTAGGATATGTAAAATGTGACGATTATTTATTAAATTCTCTCAAGTTTAGTGTTATTGCGAGATTCGATGTTGAAACTAAAAGAAATATTGCCAAATTTTTATCTGTTAGTATTTAGTTACAGGGATATTTATTATCTATAGTAGGTATTAACTAATTAAGTACCATAATACTCGTTACCATTTTGGGGTTAATCTTATTAAATCCGTTTTGCCTTGTTTATATGAAATTGTAATGGCGATTAAAATCTGATTAGGGATTTCGTAGAAAAGTTTACGCTTACGTTTTTTTACTTGTAATCGGTTTAATAATAGGTCTTAAAGGTATTAGTGAATGTAATCCGTCCTACCGATTTATTTATTGAGTGATTAGTGATATTATTTCTTATTGTGTTTAGTTAGACAAAATAAATTGTGATTTTATCTATCGTTTACATTATACTACCTTTTGTATTATATCTCAGTATTATAGTAAAATAATAGATTTGAATAACATCTTGCCAGTGAAAGTATTATAATTTGTAAATTTACATTCCACGAGAATTATTATTATTATTAGTGTAATTATTGTAAATTTAAGCGATTATTAGATAGTAGATTGTTTATAGTATTATGATGTTTTGTAAATAAAATAGTCTGTTTTGGTAAAAGAATGTGTTCATATATTTGTTTTGTGTTATTTTATCCCTTAACTACTGAAAAAACCTAGTAGTAACCTGGTAGATTCAAATTTCAGCTATCATACATAATGGATTAAGTTATTTAACTATTTGTTTTATTAAAAACTTTAGTTATTTTGATAAAATAAGTAGGAAAATCAATCAATATGTAAAGTCTGTTTTTAATAAGAACGAGTTTTAATAATATGAAATGACTTGATTGTTATTATTATTATAATTTTACTGACTTATATTAAAATAGTAATATTAAACAGGAATTACCAAAATATTAATCAATGGTAAGTTGTAGGAAACTAGCATTTGATATAAATTTTTCATTTATGAGGATTTTCAGAATTTCATACTTATATTATGAAAGAAAGAAAGAAATATCTTTATTTTTAGGCAGTGCCACACATTACAATATTAAATCCTAAATATATAGCTTATAGCTAGAACAGTAAAAGAAGAACGCCCTGCAATATGTGGCATAACCTAGAAAAAGGCCCTAACTCAGCATTTTGCTACATACTTAGATTTTTAGAAATTAATTGTTGAAAAAAGATAAAAGGCTAAATGTTTGTCTTTTAGGATATTCATAATCTGAATTTAATTTGCTTATTTTTTCATAATCGTAACAATTTTAATTGTTATGTTCTTAGAAGAATTTATCTCGTATAAATACATACATACTTTCAAGAAAAGTATAAATGCCTACATACTTTCAAGAAAAGAGTATATAACAATTACTATAGGGATATTGTACACAAAATATTGCGTTTACAAGTACCTAGATAGTATAAGCATTTTACTGTTAATCAGTGTATTAGATGCAAACTTCCGAAGCGAAATAGTCAGCTGACCTTTCAAAAGTGCTTGTAAACTGAGCCAACTTAAAAAAAATAATTTTGAATTCAAAAATACTACCCTGAGGACTTACGAGCCGTGCTATAAAGAAGAAATTTCCCGTTTCGTACAAATTGTACGTATAGTGCATACCCTAGTCAAGAACCTTATGCATACCCCACTGCTGCATCCATAACGCAAGACACCCAAAACGGGCTGCAGCTATCAGCCCTCCAAGGCTTATCCTGTTTGATATAAGCATACCCTTGGCTTGAAAAAATCGATGTAGAAAGTCAGTACCTATTGACAAAACCTAAAAACTACAAGAAATAGGTGAGTAGGTATGAACTGAATAAAACGCTTTCCCACTGAAAAGGGAAACTAAAATATTGATATTTTTTTCATTATATACCTTAACTAAACATTATTAAAAAAAAAAACATCAGTTCAACCGTTTTCGGGTAATTGTAACAAAAACCCAAACACAATCACAATATGCAGACAAAGGCTGCACGATCAAGTTCGTTATCAACCCATATTAGGCTCACTGCTGAGCTCGAGTCTCCTCTCACAATAAGAGGGGTTAGGCCAATAGTCCACCACGCTGGCCCAATGCGGATTGGCAGACTTCACACACACAGATAATAAAGAAAATTCTCTGGGATGCAGGTTTCCTCACGATGTTTTCCTTCACCGTTTGAGACACGTGATATTTAATTTCTTAAAATGCACACAACTGATAAGTTGTAGGTGCATGCCCGGACCGGGTTCGCCCCACACCCTCCGGAATCGGAGGCAGAGGTCATATCCACTGAGCTATCACGGCACGATCAAGTGATTGGAATAAAATCCGAGAAGATCAGAGTTCGATCCCTGTTAAACAACTTTTGAATCTTATTAGATCTAATAGAGCTTTTGACATTCCAGGTAAACATTTTATGATTAAAGTTCCTGAGCTCTTTCTCCTACTTTATCTATACTAATATTATAAAGAAAGATTTGATTGTTGATTTGTTTGCATTGAATAGGCTCCGAAACTACTGAACCGATTTGAAAATTTCTTTCACAGTTCAAAATTCAAAATTCATTTATTTCAAGTAGGCTCAGTTTACAAGCACTTTTGATACGTCAGTTGACTATTTGTAAAGATTCTACCACAGGTTCGGAAGGCAGATTCTGCTGAGAAAAAAACCGAAAAGAAACTCAACAGTTGCTTTTTTTTTAAAAAAAAAAATCATACAATATTTTAATATACAATTGATGACAACATTACAATTTCTTATAGTTTTACTTCCTGTGTGAAGGTGGAAGCTGATCCAACGGCCTCCAAGCATCTTTATCATTAAGGAACTCATCAATGGTGTAGTAACCTCGAATAAGCAAATGTTTTTTAACACATTGCTTAAAGTTATGCATTGGCAGGTCCATCACAGTTCAAAAGCTAAACTATTGCAACGTGGCAATTTGCAAGTGAAAGTGCAGAAGCAAGTTGCAAGTGTTTCATAATAAATAAGTATAAAGTACTTATTCATGGTAGTTTCAATTCTAAAATAAATAAAAAAACTGTAAAAAACTAGCGGACGCCCGCGTGAAATTTAGTTTTTCACAAAACCCTCGGGAATTATGGATTTTTCTGGGATGAAAAGTAGCCTATGTGTTAATCTAGAGTAAAATCTATTTCCATTCCAAATTTCAGCTAAATCGGTTCAGTAGTTGCGCCGTTAAAGAGTAACAAACATTTAAACATCCTTTTTTTTATTCTTTACAAGTTAGCCCTTGACTACAATCTCACCTGATGGTAAGTGATGATGCAGTCTAAGATGGAAGCGGGCTAACTTGTTAGGAGGAGGATGAAAATCCACACCCCCTTTTGGTTTCTACACGGCATCGTACCGGAACGCTAAATCGCATGGCGGTACGTCTTTGCCGGTAGGGTGGTAACCAGCCACGGCCGAAGCCTCCCACCAGCCAGACATGGACAAATTAAGAAAATCTCAATCTGCCCAGCCGGGGATTGAACCCAGGACCTCCGTCTTGTAAATCCACCGCGCATACCACTGCGCCACGGAGGTCGTCAAATCCGTACAAACTTTCGCGTTTATAATATTAGGATTGTCATTTTTATTCCCCGAGACTCGAATTCTGGACGTCGTGATGCGCAGCTGAACCCGTTTACAAGTATGCAAAAATGAGTGGAACTTTTACAATTTTGGTAATAAAATTCAATTTGATCTGATCTACTGAAGGGGGTAGGGGATATAAGGAGGGCGCGCACATCTGCAATATTAGCATACTGACTGATTGTCCTGTCACTCTGTAAGATATGTGCTCCGAATTATGTGTGCCCGCTGTAGGTAGACATACCCTGGTTGTCTAGCTAGTGCATGAAAAAGTAAAAAAAAAAACATTTATTTCAATTAGTTTACAAGGTTCTGGTGGGCAACAAAACAAACAAAAACAAGCACTTTTGAAAAATTAAGAAAATTTTCTGGTAGGTATGCAGATTTTCTCACGATGTTTTTCCTTCTCCGTTTAAGACACGTGCTATTTATTTTTTATAAATTTACACAACAATAATTAGGTAAGGGTAATAATAATTAATCAAAACCTTATAATTATATTTACGAGGGATCCAAAGCGCCTTGTTCCGGTAAGAGAATACAACAAACTTAGCCAGGGTTTATTTTTGTTTATCATAATTTTACAATATTTATGTAGCCAAAAATAGTAGTTATTACTCTCATTTAGGTACTCGAAAAATATCTACTATCATATTGTTCAATTATTCGAAAACTATGTTACCTACTAGCGGAAGCCTGCGACTTCGTCCGCGTGAAAGTCGATGTAAACTTTCAACTACCTACCCCTACCCTACCCTACACATTAAGGCTGCACACGCGACGGAAGTTTAAAAAATGGACTAATTTTTCCCGTTTTCCCAACATTTCTCTTCTCTGCTCTGCTCAGGAGAATGAAAAACAATTGTACCAAGTTTCGTTAAAATCCGTCGAGTACTTTACGTTTTATAATGAATATACATAGTACAGACAGACAGTCAGACGAAAATTTTACTGATTGCATTTTTGGCATCAGTATCGTATGTTTTCTGTGGTATCGATCACTAATCACCCCCTGATAGTTATTTTGGAAATGTTTCATGTACAGAATTGACCTCTCTACAGATTTATTATAAGTAGGTATAGATAGCTAATTGAGAATTTGTATTTAACATTCTTCAATAATTAGGTACCTTAACCTATAGTACAAACGTTATAATTTTACCCACGAATTTAATTACACCCTTATAAATATGAAAATTAGAACATTATAACTCAATCTCAATTTTTTGTGCGATCAAAAGATTAAAACAAAAATCTTTTACATTTCCAAAATTTTATCAAAAATTTGTTAAAATTCGTGAAGTGATATCAATATTACAATGTAATTATTAACACCTTTGCCTTTTTGGTGTATAATTAGAGAGTGATGCGCGGGGATAATGACTGGTTCCGTACATATCTGACGCGTCTTAATACGCGGGATCTGTCACTTTTGACAGCTGTCAAATTCACGACGAGTCATACGCGATCCGTTTGGTGAGCGCGATACGTTGTTATTAGGCTGTTAATATCGTGTTTTGCATTGTGAAATGTGCGTTTTTTGCGTGACGCGAACATTTTGATTGTGTGAATTGCACTTGTCTTGTTAGCGGTCGGTTTTGTTGGACTGAGGGACCGTTAGATTTGATGATTTCCTCATTTTTAACTAATTTAAAAGTAGTGGAACTTTACAGCCTTTTTTTAACGTAGGTAATGTTTAACAGCCTCGTTTTTTTTATTCTTTACAAGTTACCCCTTGACTACAATCTCAAGTGATGATGCAATATAAGATGGAAGCGGGCTAACTTGTTAGGAGTAGTATGAAAATCCACACCTTTTTCGGTTTCTACACGTGCAACGCAAAATCACTTGGCTAACTAACTAACACAAAACAACTAGCCACGGCCGAAGCCTTCTACCAGCCAATCGTTGGTCTAGTGGTTAGCCTATGTGGCTCCGGATTACAAGGACCTGGGTCGTGTCATGGAATAACTACTAAGCTTTCCTTGCTTCCTAAGACATTTTCAGTAATAATTCGAAGACCGGGGTTGGGATATTGGTACTGTTACACCTCGTGCCTCGCAGAGCACGTTAAACCGTCGGTGCTGGGCATAATCATTTGCGTTTTATCCTTTAACTACAGGGACACCCTGTAAGTATATGATATTTTTTAAATTTAACGAATTTAATAAGCACACCAATACGATTGCAATCATTTTTGTTAATATTCCAAATAGTATTCTCATCTGATAGTGATCGTTAATTAAACGTTATCCCGCCAACCCGATTTGGAACAGCGTGGTGGGTCTACTCTCCATTTCCCTCGTCTATAAGAAGAGAAGTCTGTTCCTATAGTGGGGCGTTAAATCCAACAAACTACCTCATTCTGGGCTGACAATTTATACCTATCTACTGAAACTTGTAAGAAATAATAACTCAGTAGTTCATAACCTGACCAAGGACTCGAATCCAGGCAACGAGGCAGTTCTTTAACTACGCATTAAACTGTTAAGATATTGTCAGTTTTAGCATATTGGTGACGCATATACATACGTAAGATTTTCACCTGACAAACCTTAAGCCCTTATTTGCACGAGTGATTTTTTAACGGACGTTAAAAAAGCGTCCAAATACAACAAATGCATTCCCAAGTGTCTGTTCGCACGACAGCGTTACAATATTTTTTATAGAGCAGTGTTGCATTTTCAATTTTGGTTGTTAGAATAGACCTTCATTTAACTTCATAATATATTTGGACGCTTTTTCAACGTCCGTTAAAAAAACTCTAGTGCGATTGAGGGCTTATGCTTCTAATAAAGAAAAAGAAATACTTTATTGCACACAAAGATACAATAAAAAAAACAATAACAATAATAATTTTTTACTTAGCATGCAAAGACGGCCTAATTACTATAAGTAATCTCTACCAGGCAACTTCTGACGATAGAACTTGCGAAGAAAGAGCAGTACATTATAATCAATTTAATTCAAAAAATATACGCCAAACATAGAACCTTCTTCGCCAAAGCTATACTTTTTCATTCAAAAAAAGAACAACCCCGCGGTTCCCACAGGCGCGGATCTCAAAAAAAGAAAACTCGTATGCATTCATTGCGCATGCGTTACTATCAAGTACTCGTGACGTTTGTGATTGGTGCGCCGTCGACCAATGGGCGGGCTGCCATAGAGCACGCGCACTGATTGATGCCTATTAGATGTACATACATACAATTATTATGTAGGGGCCTTCATGTATGAATTGCCCTTTATGATTTTGTGGTTAACTTACTTCAGGACTGGCAGATTCACTATAACATTTAATAGTGTTTACTTAAGCCTACAGGAAATAAATGAAATTTATTTAATTTGGTAACTGAATGCTTCCAAAAACGCTTTTTTTTAATTACGAAATAGACAATACGCTTGATTTCTATCATGCCTGGTGGAGTGATTGTCTAGTTGCCTCTTCACTCTTACTTTGATGGTGTACAAATTTTTACAGTTTTATTAACTAAACACAGATGCTGGAAAGGTCCACTCCACATTGAGGCTGAGTAGCTTTGGAATTATCTTTTAAAAATGTACCTATGTAAGATATTCATCATCATCATTAACAACCTATATTCGGCTCACTGTTGAGCACGAGTCTCCTCCCAGAATGAGACGGGTTAGGCCTTAGTCCACAACGTTGGCCAAATGCGTATTAGCAAACTTCACTCACGCAGAGAATTAAGAATATTCTCAGGTATACAGCTGGTTTCTTCTCCATGTTCTCCTTCACCGTTTGAGACACGTAATATTTAATTTCTTAATATGCACTTAACTGACAAGTTGGAGATACATGCCCTGGACCGGCTTCGAACCTACGTCCTCCGTATTGGGCAAGTATCTAGGATATTATAGCACATAAGAAATGCAATTTTTAAGAATCAGAGAAAGAGAGGCTCAGAATAATGTTAATAGCTCAAAAAGTAAATGTCTTAAATTTTAAAACAAAACTTTAAAGAGGTGAAAACTTCCTAAAAGAAAATGTGCAAAAACAATACTTTAAAGAGGATCCTAAAAGAAAATGTTACCCCCAAAACCCCGTTTTTTCAGTTTTTCTTATAAGTCACCTACTTGTAGTTCGAAATTAAATAACAAACAAGATATTTTTCAATAAAAAATTAGCACACGATTGCAAACATACCTTTTTGTTAATATTCCGAAGGCCATCCTCTCACTCTCTATAATTTAAACGAAATAATAAATTATCGTAATATTTTACTTTGATTAATTAAGAAAAATAATAATTAATTAAATACAGCAGTTTAAAACAATTGTATTAAGGAAATAATTCCTCAAATATAATTGAGTGGTCTCAGTCATAATGTATTTCAAACTTTTTACTTAACGCTTTTTTGGGTTCCGTAGGATTGAGAATAAAACATTTTATTGAAATCGAAGAATAGCTCTACATCTCTTTTTCGTAATTATATTGGACTAGCAGACGCCTCACGATTTCCACCGCGTAATTTCTGTTCCCGTGGGAATACAGGTTACAAATATATAGGCTATATTTGTAACACAGACATAATATGGCTTTATATTGGTAAAAGAATTTTCAAAATCAGTTCAGTATCTATAGATAATGTAGAGGTCCGTAATCTCTTTGTAATTATTCGTATAAATTTGAGCGAGTAGGTACAGAGTATTGTTAGAGTCGAAATAAATGGCTAGACCTAGAACTGAGAGGAAAGGGAACGTCTTTATGGGCGTCTCATAGAGGACTACGGATGGCCATGAGAAACGAAAGTCAAGAAGAATTTAAACACTTTTGAGTAATTTAATTTTTTATTATTTATCAGAAATAAAGTGAAAAACGCTGATAAATGGTCGTCAGGCAAGATTTTTTTCAACTTTTATTCTTGTTTAGTACGTAACTAGGCGTACCTAATGTACGGAACCAAATTAAAATTCTACCGTAACACGTTTTAAAGCTTTTTTCAAAATTTTTTCTATCTACATTTTTACCAAAAAATCTTCATTTTTTGCGCAAAAAATATAACGTTTTGTTTCAATAAATGAGTTTAGCCACGCCCGCGGAGTATCGATAGTAATAATGTTGTTATAACTGTGCCCGACTACCGAATGGGTGTTGCTCTGAGGTCATTATTTATTTTTTTAATTGATTCACTTTTTACAATTTACCACCGACGCTGTATTTTTTAACTACAAAAAATCATTTGCAGTTTTTATAGAAAATCTTAATTTAAAAACAGAAAACATATTATTAATTAAATAAACAAGTTAAGATTACTTTAAAACTTATAGTTTCCACATTTTTTTCCAAATAACAGCCAAAGTAGCATTACATAAAAAGCCAGTAGTAGTTTTTGCGTAAAAGAGTTCATACCATCATTACAATCAGTTTTTCGTAGATCTCGCTATAACCATGGTTTCTTTTGGGACAATATATGTGTTAAGTTATCCAGGGTACTATAAGGTCTATCTCCATTTTAAATTTCAGCAAAATTGGTTTAGTAGTTATAACAAACATCTAAACAAGCTTTCGCGTTTATAATTTAATATTTAGATATTTATTTCTCCTTTTTTTAAAACTTTTAACAATGATAAACATACAAAATATACAAAACACTATTAAAAACTTATTAAAAATGTAACCCTCCCGCTGCGGGACGTTTGAGTGTCCAAGCAACGGTGGTCAGGGCTCCAGAGTGAGGAACCTCACAATACGCGCCGTCTCAAGACTGATCACTGCCTTCTATATCCGAATCTTGATCCAACAATTAAGTGAAAGCTTCTTAAGGTATTGGTCGAAGCTTTTACTATAATACTAGTAGGATTTGAAATAAACGGTGCATTTGGACCAGTGGCTTAATTAGTGCTAATCCGAAAAAAAAAAAATTAGGCAGCACAGCCTAATTTTCACATCAACTCGTAGGTAACCGATGTAAGAATTAACTCCCGAACAAAATTGGTTCTAAATTCATGTTTCACTTGCTTTAGTTTAGCCGACAGCGTAATTGCGACATATCCTGTCTGTCTGTACTGGTACGCTCGTGAATACGATTTCAGATTAACTTTAATTTTGATTAACCTTCGACGCGTAATTGTTGCGCGAGCCCCTCTTGAGAACAATTTCGACTCGCTAATTCTCACCCTACCTACTCGTAGCTACATGTTGGTTGAGATGGAATTGTTTTATTATAGTACCCAGTGGCGTGTGTACGGTTTTAGCTAGGGTAAGCACCGTATGTACAAGCCGTATATGTTCAGAGCCGTGATAGCCCAGTGGATATGACCTCTGCCTCCGATTCCGGGGGGTTATTTTTTTTTATCTTTCATAGATTAGAAGTTATCCTTTCACTACAATCTCACCTGATGGTAAGTGATGATGCAATCTAAGATGGAAGCGGGATAACTTGTTAGGAGAAATATGAAAATCCCCCTTTCGGTTTCTATACGACATCGTACCGGAACGGTAAATCGCTTGGCGGTACGTCTTTGTCGGTAGGGTGGTAACTTGCCACGGCCGAAGCCTCCCACCAGCCAGACCAGGACCAATTAAGAAAACTTTAATCAGCCCAGCCGGGAATCGAACCCGGACCTCCGTCTTGTAAATCCACCGCGCCCACTGCGCTACGGAGGCCGTCAAAAAGTTACGGGTGTGAGTTCGAATCCGGACCGGGGCATGCACCTCCAACTTTTCAGTTGTGTGCATTTTAAGATATTATCACGTGTCTCTAACGGTGAAGGAAAACATCGTGAGGAAACCTGCATACCAGAGAATTTTCTTGGTTTTCTGCGTGAAGTCTACCAATCCGCATTGGGCCAGCGTGGTGGACTATTGACCTGACCCCTCCCATTCTGAGGGGAGACTCGAGCTCAACAGTGAGCCGAATATGGGTTGATAATGATGATGATGGTGCACATATGTAAAAAAAATCCTACATGAGAATAGGCCAGTATTGTGTATTTTTGCACTTACTGAATCAGTACCAGACAAAATACGGAACTCGAGATCAAGAGGTCCAACTGGCCTATTCACTAATTTGGTCTTTATTAACAACCTATTAAAATAAACATCGAATCAATTGAGAAATGTCATCTACCTACTGCATGATATCCACGAAGGGTTGTCAGTAAGCACCGGGTGCCATTAGTTATTTTATAATGTCAATTTCTTATTATTACGTTAACTAACATGCGCCAAAGTTAGTGAATTAGCCTGCTGATGTTATGTAAAGGAATATCTTACCCAATAATTCTTAATTACATGGTTAAATTTCGAAAACAAAAAATAACATATGTAAATGTTTTTTTTTTTTGTTAGTTTAAAAAACAACTTTTCTAAGTCTAGATCACCTGTCAACACGGGCAGTACAAATTGTCATCCGCTATCAAACGACTGATCTATGAAAACATATCGTACAATAATTTATAGCATTTAAAACCACCACCGAAATTATCTTCAAACAAATCTCCTTCGGGAGCCGAAACAGACGATATTTAAACCGAAGCAACAGATTGGACAATAGATCCTGAGATTTAAGAAGAAGCCACTTGACTTAAACTTAATATAATCTATTAATTTTCCTATTGTAGTGGTGTACAAAATATTTAAATTAGGCACCTAATCTCTTCCCACAAATTTAGATAAAGAAAATTGTATTTCAATAATGTTAGCTAGTAAAATACTTTACGACCTAAAACATTCCATTATTATAAGCAAGAAAGTGATTTTTTTTCCTTTTCGATGATGTGGAAACTACAGTAACAATGTAATCTAATAGCCGGTATGAATTTAATCTAACTTGTGACCTGCATCTGACTTTACTATGCAACAATAATGCTAACATTATCATTAAACTAAGATACACAATATTGATTACATTAGTGCCTTAATATTATAATTTATATGCTTTTTTAGAGAAGTTAGCTCTTGACTACAATCTCACCTGATGGTAAGTGATGATGCAGTCTAAGATGGAAGCGGGCTAACTTGTTAGGAGGAGAATGAAAATCCACACTCCTTTCGGTTTGTACACGGCATCGTACCGGAACGCTAAATCGCTTGGCGGTACGTCTTTGCCGGTAGGTCTTTGCCAGACCTGGACAAACTAAGAAAATCTCAATCTGCCCAGCCGGGGATCGAACCCAGGACCTCCTTCTTGTAAATCCATCGCGCTTATCACTGCGCCACGGAGGCCGTCAAAATTGATTTTGATACATTGCAAACTTCTTAAAAAATCGTAATTAAGTTTATGAGAATACAATGAGAATAATCCTAGTGGTTTGATACTCATATGCTCATATGCTCATATGCAGCTCTATCGTTTGGTTAAATCTCTGTGTCCGAGGCGAAACAAACAATAAAACATAAGAAGGCTCGCCAAAGAAAAAGGACAGAGCAATACAGACAGAAAGAGAAAGAGCGGCGCACTTCTTCCGGATGCGCCGGCGCAGGTGACACGAAATTTATTCCGAATTTGAAAACCGAGGTATATTTTATACGAAATGATTCAAACGGCTTTTTAAATATCGACATCCTTTATTCAGCGGCCACGGTTGACAGTTTTATATTTGTCGTTTGATATACTCGCGGCAAAAACTGATGATTTATACGAAAATAATGCAGTGACGATACGACGAGATAATATGGTCATAGAACGGGCTTGGTATGGGCAGATGTGCCATATTGGAACAATGTTAGTTATACCTACGATCATCAAGCGTCTTTATCGCACATTCTTAATAATGATTTTCGCATTTTGACAGGCAAGTGTATTGTGTAACTTAGTAGAAATTGATTCACTTCTGACAGGCTTATGACTTGGTTTATTCTTATAAACTTATTGACAAGGATAGGTCAAATTATGCAACGCCACATAAAAAGGGAGTGAAGGGAGTTTCTGATCAGATTTTTTAAAAATGTTATTTAAGCTCAAGCTGGTGCGTATGTATATTAGACACAAGAACGTCAACCAAACTAAAATAAGATACACCGACTAACCAACTAGTACATTACTTTCGAAAAACTCCGTAAAAAAAGTCGTAAGTCGTTCGTAAGTCGAAATACGTAAACAAGAAGGTGTACCAGGTGTACATTACCACAATATGATGTGTGGAGGAGTGTTGCTCTGTTACAGGCGATGGTAGTCATGTACTTGTCTCAAACTACCCCCTAAAACGTAGGTTAAAAAGAAAAGGAGATAGTGTACTTTAATATGTATATCACTAGCGGACACTTTGAGTTAATACCTAATGTCGCATCTGCACTCACGCCTCCTAGTCTCGATATGAGGCGCGCACTGAGCCCATAAATCGCTGGTGAATCGACTCTCGATCATTATCTCGTTCACACGGGTTCATGCTCGTTTCGTTTACTTTCGCACTTTTGTTTTCTGTGATTTTTCATTACTTTACTATACTTTTTACTACTTTTGAATGCTAATATAAGTATTTCAAACCCAGTCAGAATACCAATTCGAGTAATGGTAGAATTATTTTTTTGAATTCTGAGAATGTTTCAAGTTAAAGGTCACTCCAATAAGCGACTCTTCGTGTTGTGATCCTTTTTTCGGGTATTAATGTCGATTCTTCCACAGTGGATCGCTTTAGTCTTTTGGTCTTACCAGGCGTGATTAGCAATTTGGCAAGACTATTTGTGTGTTCTTGCAGTCTGCTTTTTTTGTTATTTCTTCCTTGACTGTTGGCATCGGTTCAAGATCTTCACGCATGTCTGCTGTTTTGGTGAACCAGGGGGCGTTTAGTATTGTGCGGAATACTATAGGTGAGTAATGGTAGAAAAATAAAATTAGTAAGTACCTAAATAATTATATTACCGTAGCTAGAAGGATGGAATGCCTGCGAGACTCTGGATTTGGGTTCATTGCGAAGGAACATTCACCAACCCACTTTTAGGTTTAATTTGAAGTCCTAACTAGACCCCGCGCCACAATAGTCGTCCCGCGGCTAATTCCGTGCAATATCTTAAGTATAATAATAATATTACACGATGTTCCAAAAGAGCTTGTAAACTAAGCCTATTAGAAATAAATGAATATTGATTAATTGATAAAACCTGAACTAAAATTGACAGCGCCTTACACAAATGACAGTAAGAGCGCCATTACTAAATGACAATAAGCGTCATTGAGGCGTTAGCGCCGCGACTACGGGACTTGTTTCGTAGTGCGGAGTATAATATAGAAATTGGCTACAGATCACTAGTTCCTGGGTTGAAGTCAAGTCCTGTTTGTTATCATCATAAGCCTTTCATCATCATAATCATCATCATCATCAGCCTTTATCCGTTTACTGCTGGATATAGGCATATACGAGACCGCGCCACCTTTCTCATCTAAGTGCTAAGCCTTTCTTATCTCCAAGAATTTGTTGGTCTAAATTCTCAGCTCAAAGTTTGGTTAAGTGATAAAGCATGTTAAGCCGTTGGTCCCGATCATTAGTGGTTGTTTAGAAGTCAAAGATCACCCTAAGTCCGCCAATCTGCATTGGGGTAACTTGATGAACGCGTAATAGATTTGTCAACAAGTTTTGTCGTCACTCTGAAGTTTCAGGTTAAAATTTTCAGTGAAGATACCTAAGTGTCGCCTTTCCTATGTTCTCTTCTAGAACTAAATCTCGACTTTGGCAGTTCTCGTGCCCGCCCATTGGTTCCAATTATTTACAATGGAATGGAATGTCTGCAACAAATACAAGTAGATAACAGAAAAAAGTTATATCGGAGATCAATAAAAGCAAGGGCTCTCTAAAATGTCAATTCATTAAATACAGAAAAAATATCATAAGTACGTAATTTATAGCGTTTTAATTCCCAAAAAACATAAAACTCCCAAAAATTCGGGAGTCAATAAAGGTCTCCGAAAGGGGTAGGCATTATTTCATATTTAAGTGTTCACCATTTGTCAGCCATAACGAAATTGATATTGACGACATAATTATGCTAATATTGTGTATAATGGGTTTTCGAATTAATACTTCACTAGCTTTTGCCTTCGGTTTTGCTCAATGATTATTACCTATCGTATTTTTCCTGCTGAAAACGACAAATTCTATGTACGACACTTGTATATTATTATAATGGTAAAGGTTTGCATTATCATTAGCAACCCATTTTCGGTTCATTATTGAGCACAAGTTTCCTCTCAGAATGCGGATTGGCAGACTTCACACACATAAAGAATTAACAAAATTCTCGGGTTTCCTAACGATGTTTTCCTTCACCGTGTGAGACACGTGATATTAAATTTCTTAAAATTCACATAACTGAAAAGTTGGAGGTGCATGCCCCCGACCGGATTCGAACCTACGCCCTTCGAATCGGAGGCAGAGGTTCCGCCTTTCCTCTGGGCTGTCACAGCTGTCCTAAGTGTGTAAAGTTTGTTACTAAAATTCACGCAGTAACTACAATATTATCAGGGTGGTTTTGATAGACTTTTATCACCGTATTTCTATGGGAACGGAATCTACGGACGGACTCCGTCGACCGCCGACGAGAGTCGACAGTCGACTACCGTTGGCTGCCGCCGAGACGTCGCCGCCTGCAGTCGACTGTCGTTGGCTGCCACCGAGACGTCGCTGACTGCAGTCGGTGACGCCATCGCCTGCCGCCGAGACATCGCCGCCTGCAGTCGTATGCCGTTGGCTGCCGCCGACACGTCGCTGACTGCAGTCGACTGCGGTTGTCGGTAGAGTTGCCGCTCGTGTAAATGAACCCTAAACCAGATGAAATATTTAACACATGAAATTGCTCATTTAAATAACATTCGGCTAGAGTAGTGAGACACTGTGAATACTCGTACGTAATAAAGTCGGACAAAAAAATCAAGATTACATTTCGATTGCTTTGTGAATTTCTCTCAGCAGTGGGAAATTCGCCCGGAAGCCCAATTTGTCGGCTCACGCCCATCTATCTGACGATTTCCGCTTTAATATAAACCTGCTCCCGTCCGCTGATCCGCCGTGAGGATACGTCCGGTGTGGGGTGACCATATCAGACGATCGAAATCAGGACAATACTATCCTGGAAATAAGAAGTGCGATTACGATATTTTATAGTCGTTGGCAAACTTTTCGCTTAAAACACGTCTTATTCGAATTTTAACTTTATAAAATCGTCAATATTATTGAATTTGCCATGGAAACAGTTAATGATGGCCAACGCTGTAACTTTACAGATTGCAGGGGCTGATTATCATCTTTATCAACGTCTTCATATTTCTCGCGAAAATTTGTTTAGATGGATGTAATAGACGGATACAAGTTTTTTACTCTTTCACGCCAAAACTACTGTATGAATCGGGCTGGAATGAGTATAGATTGTACCATTGATTAACACATAGGCTACTTTCTTATCCCGAAAAAATCCATGGTTCCCGCAGGATTAGTGAAAAACTAAATTTTAAGCGGACAAAATTATTGGCTTACATAATATGACTATACAACCTAAGGTAAGCGCCCTTTACAACATTTTCAAAACGAGTGTGTTATTTTGTCTATATAAGTAATGTATGTATGTGATGTTTTGATATAAACGATAGGTGTCGTGAGAGGGTAGTTTAATACCATGCAAAGTAAAAATTACTTTGTAGGTACTAGAACTACTTATGATTTAGATTTAGGTTTTCGTGTTATTTATCGTTCGAGTTTCTAATGCTTGATTCAACCACATCACAGGTGATTGTTTTTCCACAGGATTTTATACAAATAAAAGACATATTCGTGGAACTTATCATAGTTTAAAACTGATTCGTGACCGATAGGACTTGTCCTAGCAGATCCTTACTCACATGGTTACCCTATTCTGATTTGCAATGAGTTATAGTGGTCTTTGTTGTGCGATTCCAGAGTATCATGTCGTATAGGATATTACGTTAAGGGATAAAGATGGTATATTTAACTGTCAAATTAAATCCTCATTATAAATTAATCTACATGACAATGTGTATGAATGAAATAAGTTTAACAATAATAATTACTTTTATTTTATACTAGTAGAGGCCACGCGGTTTCACCAGCGTGGTTCCCGTCCCGTAGGAATACGGGGATAAAATATAGCCTATAGCATTCGGGGATAGTGTAGCTTCCCAAGAGTGAAAGAATTTTTCAAATCAGCCCCTGTAACCAAGTGGCACGTCGATACTCTTTCTACGATCGCAAACGTTTCGAAAACTAGAAAAATATATGGGAATGACAATTGCTATCGACAGGTCACGTGACTAAGATCTGTCATTCTCATGCATTTTTATAGTTTTTGAAGCGTTCAGTAGTTTCGGAGAGTATTAAATGCAAAAAAAGAAACAAAAAAATATCTTTCCTCTGTTTAATATTAGTATAGACTAGCATAGGTACGCCCACGACTTCGTACGCGTTAAAATTCAGTTTTTCTGAAATCCCGCGGAAAGTATGGAATTTTGCGGAAAAAATTAACCTGCTCTATTTTTTTAGTGAAAGTCCTATTAAAATCGGTTCATCCGTTCCGTGTCGTGTAAATAATTTTAGGCACTTGGGAAAACACAGTTATTATGCAATCATAGACGTAACTATAACTGTTTCACTAAATAATTTGCCATAGAAGACAAGAAGACAAAGAAGACATACTTTATTGCACACAGTATAAAACAAATTGAAAATTAAAAAAGAATAATTAAAACTAAAAATTAGCGTGCAAAGACGGCCTTATTGCTAATAGCAATCTCTAACAACAAAACTAATAAATTAATTATTTTTTGTAATAGTGATTAAAAACATGTCTTTCTTTGTCGGTGTCTTACATTTTCTTAAAGCGAATACAAAAACTATTGAGCTAACTGGGTTTTCAATAAATAAATTCCGTGACTTCTCTTACAATTCAGATCATTACCTAATCAGTCTGAAATCATTCGATATCATCTATTTAGCACAAATTGCCTCGTTTAGCGAACACGAAATCAATCAAATTAGCTACCAACCGCATTACAAAGGATGCCGACTTTATTTGTGAGTTATAATCTTTTATAACACGAACGATTTGAATATACGCTGACTTGCTTACGAGTTCTGGATGTAGTTGTGTACGTAATTTTACAGTGTTATTTCTCTGTACAATTATATTTATATTGCACAGAGTAATGTGTATTAAAACAGGTATTCTACATTTATGATTAGGTGTTGTAGTTAATATACTCTGAACAACACAATACAGTGTTGTTGATAATATATTTGTGTTGAGCAAAGTTTTTTTTTAAAGTTCTCAAAAATGTCGCAATTTTGCCTAGTACATTTTTTTTCAATGTGACCGTTAAAAGTACAAACAAAAAAATCGTTTAAACATAAATAAATTAATGAGTCCCGTTTTTTGAAAAAAAAACTAACTTTGCAATAGAAAAAATTATTTAAAAATAAATACCAAGTATAAAATCAACGCTTAAGTAATTTTTCTGCACATGGTATGACTAAATTGCACTAAAGGTACAAAAATCATTATTGCGATATTTTGTAGAATAAGTATTAGTATTAGTATCCCGTACTATTTACGGGAAATCCTTTATATGTGCCGTGATAGCCCAGTGGGAATGACCTCTGCTTTTGATTCCGGAGGGTGGGGGTTCGAATCCGGTCCGGGTCATGCACCTCCAACTTTTCAGTTGAGTGCAGTTTATGAACTTAAATATCACGTATCTCAAACGGTGAAGGAAAACATCGTGAGAGAACTTGCATACCAGAGATTTATTTTAATTCTCTGCGTGTGTGAAGTCTGCCAATCCGTATTAGGCCAGCGTGGTGGACTATTGGCCTAAACCCTCTCATTCTGAAAGGAGATTCGAGCTCAGCAGTCAGGGTTGATAATGATGTAAAAATGATGATGACTTCATTTCTATTTATTTATCTATTTCATATTTAAAGCCTATTTGTGGGTTTTCCAACCTCTCTGGAAAACCCACAAATAGGCTTTAAATATGAAATTGAGATGAGAGAGGTTGTTAAATCTCTCTATAAGAATCTACTCTGATCTGCTAAGTAGTCAATCGCCACGCGTCGGCTCGAACAAGCCTCGCGGCGCGCCTGCCGTCATGCGAGCTCATGAATAACGATCCAGATGTTGAATCATTGGTATTTTATAGCTAAACTATTATTATAGGACTCAAAAGTGATTACAAATATAAGAAAACTAATGTCGAACAAAGGTTATGATTCACAACACTTGTCAGGACAACTTAATTAACAAATCAAACTGTTATTAAAATAAGACCTTAGAATGGCAGAGAATGACCTTGAGTGGAGTTACGCACTTGTGGACGATGTGTGTAGGGTTAAAAAATTCTTTGACTGATATCAAACACTCCTCTTTTCCACTCAAGTCACTGTCCCCGCCTATCCCAAGTAACCCATAAAGAATTACACAACAAGAGATGTGGACGGCTCGAACGCCACGAGCACACTGAAGCCAACACGAGATCGAGCGACGTCATATCCGTCACAGACTACTATTTCCTACACTATTTAACAAAAACAAATTCAAAATCCCTCAGCGGGCGATGGAGCGAGCTATGCTTGGAGTTTCTCTGCGTGATCGAATCAGGAATGAAGTGGCAATGGGCAGGCCACATAGTCCCAAGTGCTGGAATGGCGACCCCGCAACGGAAAGTGCAGTGTTGATCGACCCCCCACTAGGTGGACCAATATCAAGCGGGTTGCAGGGAGCCATAGATGCTGGCAGCTCGAGACAGTTGTGCTTGGAGGTCCATGCAAGAGGCCTATGACCAACAGTGGACGTCTATCGGCTGATAAGGTAAGGTAGGTTAATTTTAAATAAAGAAAAATAATTATATATTATTAAATAAAGAATAATAATTAGAAATAAAGTTAAATTTCTAATGAAACTTGATACAGGCGAATATTACATCGACGAGTATAAAACAGCAGAATCACAGCCTTCCAATTCATCATGCATACGTTCGACGAAAGCCTCACTGCAAATGTAGCAGTGTGGAGAGGTTTTAGCCTCAAAATGATCCTTTTGTTAGCAATCGATTACGAAGCATGTAACCATTACATGTTGTAACCTAATTAGTTATTGTAAGAGCACCGGATGCTACAGTATCATTTTGGAGATACAGAAAACATGGATTTTAATAATTTAAACATTTTCTTACAAAGTAACAATATAAGAATAAAAACGGTATTACCTTTATTATGGTGCGTGACTGAAAAGAACCGGATAAACTACTTGATATTTTTGAAAAAGAGACCGAGATAAAAAAGAGACCTTTAAGTTGTTAATATACATATATTTTTTAAATATTTGTTTTAATAACTAATATTGAATAGGAAGTAAATCCCGGAAAATTAAAGCTATAGTGGTTTAATCGGAAAAATCGGTTATAAATAGGCTCAGAACAGAATACACAATGTCGGTATAGCTAAGAGGTAAAGTTGTGTATTTAGGGAGTAATCTCTGTATGAACTGGTTTGGAAATTTTTTTACCACTAGAAAGCTACGTTATTTGTAAGTGTTATGGGCTATATTTTATCCCCGTAATCTCAGCTCTAGTATGATTATTTCATACTAGCCGACGCTCCGCGGTTGATCACCAATAAGTATAGATGTTTGTGTGATTCACTCTTGTTTTAAATATACGAGTTATCGTGCGAATTCGTAACTATAATGAAGTCTTACGAATCAGAAATGCAATAATTATGTATGTAACAACAACACAAAGCCTAAGAAAAATCCAAAGCATTTGTGAGAAAAATGAAAAAATTGAAAGTGGTTATAATACTATGAAATAAGCTTACGTTTAATACTATTACATTTAATGGTAAGTGTATATATTCACTCGAAAAGATTCTAAAAAAAAACTAAGAATGAAGAATCAGAAATGTAATGGAACTATGTCGTATGTAACGTCCGTTTTACATAGTAGTACCAAGTTCACCGGGTCAGCTAGTCCAGTATAAAGCGGGCAAGCAATAGCCTAGACCCAGATTACATCTACGTGGGGCGATAGGCACGGGGCAGATTAGCACAAAGCCCAATCTGCCATCGCCCAGGTGTGGGCGATAAGCGGCGCGGGCAGCGGAACCGGCACCTGCGCACGCGCCGGCTAGGGATGCGCAGGCATCTCTCGATATCGATAATATCGACATCGTATCTTCTTTTTATGTGTAAACATGAATTGCTGTTCGTGAGCCTATTTTAGCTTGATTTCGAAAATGTGTTGATTGATTTGAATATTTTTTTATTTTGTGTTGTTTGATTAAAAGAAAGAGAACTAAGAAATAATCCAAATGACTGCAGATTTAACATTTTAGTAAGGGAATTATATTCCAAATCGATAATTTTAGGTGGTACATTTTCACGTTAATTGGCAGTGTCATAGGCTAAGTGCCATAGTTCGATTGCACAATACAAAACTGCCTAAAATTTTCATACAAAAAACTTTATATGCAAAATAAAAAGAAACATTTGAATCAATCAAACGTTTTTGGAGATTAAGCAAGACTTTATTGAATAGCAATTATTTTTTATAGATTTTGTCTGATCCCTAATCTAGGAAAATGGAGCTATATCTACCATTTAATCAACATCGGCTGGACAGATTTTTATTACCTTTGATATGATGAATTTGTTACAATTCCGATTACTTAGCAGGAAACAATTCACACATTGACAAAATATAAGAAAAATAATATACAGTACGTACATCCACGTATTACATTCGGTTGTTTTTTTTTATATGTAGCGATTTTTCATTGCATACTACCAATAAAACGTTACAGACAAATGACAACGTGTCAGTCAGTAATATGTGTAATATCGATATGTGCAAGGTTACATCACTAAGTAACCCTACGATCGCAAGGGAAGATACCCCGTACTTGCGCGTACGACAGAACGCGTGCCACCTTTTTTCTTCGATTACACGTACATCACTTTTACAACCGACCGACCTATTTATATCACACACGAATTTCAACCATATTACTTCTGCATAAAATTGAAATTTTATTGAATTTATCGTTAATTTTAAACAAAATGGGGTGTTTTTTTTTCGCTACGAATAAAATAATTGTTTCGGAATACACAGTACTGCTTTGTTAATTTGAATACGGGGTGCGTTTTTTAAGGATCCGTAGTAAACGAAAAAACCACTCCGCAACAACTGAAAACTGAAAATAATAAACGTTATAGAATACCTATATTCTTTCCACACAACTCGATGTAAGTGGAAGGAATCATCATCAATCATCGCTCATATCATAGCAATGCTTCGCAGAAGAAAGGACTTAGATTATACTCTTTAGATTGAACATTGAAATACAGCATTGCTGTTTGGCTTAAAATTTAGCAATAGTGTTTCTCAACACGTGCTTCGATCTGAAGTGTTTGTTTATTTGTGTGTTGGGACATGAGACTTTTCAGATATGTGATATGTGAGAGTTTTGAATTCGTCTCTATCTATAATTCTATAGGATCGTGTTAGATAAAAAGAGATAAAGACAATTTCTTTGGCAATGTTCCACTTAACATCAGGTGGATCATCTAATGCTACCCACTCACCATCCGATAACTCCATGTGCATGACATCATGCCGATCGCGACCAACACAGATCTTTTATCGGACGTCAAGCCGTTTGCGCTGCAGGCTCGTCAGTGGCGGACATAATTCATCTACTGGCAATGTGCTATAAAAATTGTTCTATATTTTAATGACACTAGTGAACTATACTTAAGTTATTCATTTTCATTATCATAATACTGGCTGATGCCGTGCGGTTTCACCCGCGTGGTCCTTGTTCCCGTAGGAATACGGGGGTAATATATAACCTATAGCCTTTCTCGATAAATGGGCAATCTAACACTGAAAGAATTTTTCAAATCGGACCAGTAGTTCCTGAGATTAGCGCGTCCAATCAAACAAACTTTTCAGCTTTATAATATTAGTATACATTTTAAGTCAAGAAAAATATTGTAGAAAGTCATACTATTCGGTGCCAATGACTCTTACTAAAATTGAGTTTTTCAAGCTACAGAACCCTTGCAGTCTCACCGACTCACCCTTGATCGGCTTATTTCGTTTTTCTTCATTTTATTTCGGTAGGGCGAAAGCAGGAGGGTCGTCCGCGCACGCGCAAGAGGTTAATTATTTAGAACTAATTCACGGTTGTTGGTGACCGTTATGTTTGAACGGCGATGCGTTGAAATTTACATTCAATTGTTGTTTTTTTTGTTCACAAATTTACGAGGAGATGTGTATTAGATGACTGACGATCGATATACAATTAGTATTTGTTGATGGGGATAGATTTGAATGTAGCCTGCATAATTTAAGGGCGTTTGCCGTCACCTTATCAAGCTTAGAGAACTTAAGTGTTATTAAAAAAATTGGAAGCTTAATTTTTTTATTTTTCCTAGTATAAACTAAGTCAGGAAATTGTAGGCATGAAAAAGCGATCATTTTTGCCTACTTTTCCTAGGTAATTTTTTTTTCAATTTAATTTTCTTCATCATATTATTAGCCTATTTTTAACGACCTCGATGCCTCCCTCATTATAGGAGAGGGGGTATAGAGCTTAGAGCCATTCATATGCGGATGGGCCTAGGTGATAATGGTAAATTCTTTAATTTAATGACCACTGTCATTAAAGAATTTGATTTTGGTGAAAGTGTCCGGTATCGAAGGCTTAACGTGCTCTCCAAGGCAAGGGTATACTTAGAAGAAAGTACAGTTCAATATTTCACAACTAATCCGAAACTAATGTATAAACCTGGAAGATATTACTATTAGTAATAAGATCGTTTTTGCGTTGCATTTTATCGATACTTTTAAGATTTGGTGTTAGTTCGGCCGCTCAGAGATTGCGTTTCTCGACAGGTTGTGATCGAATAGAGGATGTAACTTCGAACTGGCGTACAAGGTTGTTGAACTGTGCTGTTTCAAGATTATGCCAACAGCCTTTGTAGTGATGAGACAAAATAACAAGGAAATTGTATTTTAATTTGTTTTTTTTTTTATCACGACCTGTCAGATACGCAATCTCTGAGCGGCCGTAATTTTTATCATATAAGTATTGCTTTAATAATTATAAAATAATAAGTAAAATCACACCACACTAATATTATAAAGGCGAAAGTTTGTGTGTAAGTATGTTTGTTCCTCTTTTACGCCTCAGCTACTAAAGCGATTTCACTGAAATTTGGAATTTTCATTGAAAGATTTTACTCTGGATTAACACATAGGCTACTTTACATCCCGGAAAAATCCATGGTTCCCGCGGGATTTGTGAAAAACTGAATCCCACGCGGATAAAGTTGCGGGCGTCCGCTAGTAAAAAATACCTCTGGACCAATAAGACAGAGAATACCTCGATACCTTTACCTAATAGATCGACATAAATAAAATCAATAATCATGGTGACGTAAGGGCGTGCGCACATTAGTGCCGGCTCATTGGCTCGGTGTGTACATAGCCTCATAAACGATACGCACTGTGACCTATGGGGTAGCATCCCCTTCATTTGAAATTAATTGTCAACCATATTGTGCGGGGAGTGTGTGCCGTTATGTGTTCACTGTTTAACTTTCGTTTACTGAGAATATTACGTAATCCATTATATCGATTTATATTGGAAATCGGCTTGATCATCAAAATTAGAGAGCGATAGACAGAAAGAGAGTGAATATCATAAATAAACTAGCTGACGCCGCGTGGTATCATTCGCGTGGTTCCTGTTCCCGTAGTTCCTGTAGAATCTGAATGATACTAAATCCTAGACTGGATGTCTAATTTGTCGTTCGTATTTGCCGCCTTTGGATGATAACTTTTCTTTGCAATTTATATTATTGTACATTGTATGTAACAAAGTGTTTCCATTCATGCTTAGCTTTCTTTTCAATATTCCAATAACTGACAACGATAACCGTTCCTTTTGAACTCAAAACACGAATTCCTGTTGTCTAACTGACGTACATTGTGAAGCTACACCTAATTAGCCCACGTGCATCAATATCATTAGGTGGTCACGCGAGGGGTGGTCGTGCTAATAATATTTGTGATTAGTACCCTCATCTGGTGAGTGGCGTGTGCCATCCCCGTCGCACGCCGGCAACGCAGAGCCAATTTATTTATTATTGTTTATTGATACGCGTTTGGGATGATAGATGGCAATTTGGGGAGGATTCTATGACGCTGACGTTTGTGGATAACCAGTCTAGCCATTTTAAATATCGATTGCTTTCTACAATCGCTGTTGCTTCAATAATTACATGACATTCGTCATTGTCAGGTCACATTATATCTAAATCTATCAATCGAATATCTTATTTATATTTGTTCTACGCAGAGATGTGTGGCAACTGGAAGGATACAAGAGGAGAGGACAAAGAAGAGATGGTTGGAGTGCCTGAAAGGATATGTGTGTCAAGGGAGTGGATGATGAGTTGACCAGTAATAGAGACGAATGGAGGAGGTTGACATATTTTTCCGATCCGATCCCAGTTTAGTGGGATAAGGGAAAGTAGATGATGCAGAAAAGAGAAAGAGTTTGATGAAAAATTTTGTTTGAAAGCACTAAGTTTAGGAATAAAATGGTTTGAATTTAAAAAAATATTTATGATTGCCCATTAGATATCTATTGTGGATAGCTATAAGCTATCGTAATATCGTAAATATGTCCCGTCCCATAACAGAGAGTCAGTTGCGTGAACTTTACAACGCGAAAAATTTATATGACAGAAATGTTTGTGTTAAAAAGTCCTAAAAAAACTCCACGCCAGTGTATCTATTAAGGCTGTCACTTTAACCTGTTTTTACAAATCTGTACTAATATTATAAAGCTGAAGAGATTGTTTGTTTGATTTAACGCGCTACTGGAATCTCAGGAATCTATCTCAGGTCCGATTTATATATTATCCCCATATTCCTACGGGAACGGGAACCACGCGGGTGAAACCGCGCGGCGTCAGCTCAGCTAGTCAAAAATAAATTGGCACGATGTGACCGGCTACCTGGCTAGTTTCTAATTCATCAAACAAATGCGACTATTTGCGCTCGCTTGCACCGGTCCGCTCTCCACAAACACTGCGCCGCCCGCCCAAAATATAAACATACCAGTTAAGGGCCAACTAACTAGTCGGTACGAGTGTAAGATACTGGCGGGCGCCCGCGACTTTGTCCGCGTGAAAATCTTTGTAAACTTTCGACCTCTATGTGAAATACAGGTTGAAAGTTTATATTTTCGCATGTATTACGTATAATCCACTTATCACTTTTACAAAACTGTAACTCATAACGTGATCGATTTATATCAAAAAATACTTCAACGCCTTTCTAACCTTTTAAGGGTAGAATTTTGAAATTTGGTAAGTAACTTCTGTTTCACCATATCTAATTTAAGTTTCACAACAAAAAGTATCCAATAAACCTCTACGTATAAAATCGTGTCAAATTTCTTTTGAATTACTTCAGTCAGCGTGAACGGGGTCAACAAAAATGGGTACAGACAAAAAGAAAAATAATAATTTTGGCTTTAGTATCGATTACCTTTAGTGCCCATATGCCCTCCAACAAAAAATTTCAAAATATTTTTAACCTGAATCCTGTCTGCGAATGTGCAGTACTTATTGACTTTTGAGAAGCACTGACTAAGATAGAAGCCGCTTCCTAAAAAATATCTAATTAACATTAACTTTCAAATATAATGTTATAGACTGTGTAACTAAAACTCTTACATTCCATAAAGTGAAAATCTTGCCAACAGGGCCAAAAATGTCGAGAAGAGAATGTCGATATATTGTCTCAAACTTTTTTCCACATACAAATGATGTAAAACCACGAATAATTAGTCCGTTATAGTAAAACCCACGCAGAGCCTCCCTTTAACACCATACCGCTGTGCTGAGCAAACAGCAAGATAGTCGCGTGATTTGGTTCCGCGCTGTCATCAGCGGACAGCAAGCTTTTGTGACGAGGTCATGAATTTTACAGCCTTTGTTGACCTACATTGTCGCTACTATACCTATAACCAGAATTCAAATACAAAATCGGTTGTTTTAGGTAGCATTATGTTTTGTTACCTGCTTTCTAGGATTTGAAATTTTTTAGAGCAAATGAACCAAGTATTAAATAGTAGATTTCCAAAGATTTTTTTAAACTATGTGAAAAGATTTAAAGTCGATTATATGTTATTGAACTTCTATTGTTACATATTTGTATTTTGACCATACCTGTTGGGCTGGTCTGGCTGGACTGCTGACTGCTGTAGTGCTCGGCATATTCTATTTGACCTTGAATGGTAGAGAAATAAGAGTCCTGGATCCTGGATGTTTAGTATACTTTATTAATACAAATTATTACTGTGTGTCTAACTAGCGCACTTGTTAGATAGGACTTGTAGGGGCTGACGCAGTGAAATATTAGACTGTAAAAAACTTTGAGAAGCGATAAACTTGATAAGGACCTATAGACCAAGGCGATAGATGTGAGGGATTTGTCGCCTGTGGCAACATATCCATCAAAGGCTTTTGGAGGATTAGTTGTCTTGTTGTAAGGCGTATTACGCGTTCTCGAAGCGCCTTGGAGGAATATTGAGATGTCTTGAAAACCAAAAGAAGCTTCTGTCTCTGGTCACAGTTAAGCTGACTGGTTGCGGTTCCACACGTATGGAATAGTAGATTGTGATACATCATCAACCCATATTCGGCTCACTGCTGAGCTCGAGTCTCCTCTCAGAATGAGAGGGGTTAGGCCAATAGTCCACCACGCTGGCCCAATGCGGATTGGCAGACTTCACACACGCAGAGAATTAAGATAATTCTCTTGTATGCAGGTTTCCTCACGATGTTTTCCTTCACCGATTGAGACACGTGATATTTAATTTCTTAAAATGCACACAACTGAAAAGTTGGAGGTGCATGCCCCGGACCGGATTCGAACCCACACCCTCCGGAATCGGAGGCAGAGGTCATTTCCACTGGGCTATTACGGCTCTATGGATGTTCAGTAAACTTAATTAATACAAATTATTACTATGGGTCTAACTAGCACACTTGTTAGATAAGGACTTGTAGGGGCTGACGCAGTGAAATATTAGACAGTACAAAACTTTGAGAAACGATAAACTTCTGCAATATTGTGATATCACAGGAGTTTCACATGTAAGTGGTTGACCAAGGCGATAGATGTGAGGGATTTGTCGCCTGTGGCAACATATCCATCAACGGCTTTTGGAGGATTAGTTGTCTTGTTGAAATGCGTATTACGCGTTCTCGAAGCGCCTGGAGGAATATTGAGATGTTTTAGAAACCAGGAGAAGATTCTGTCTCTGGTCACAGTTACTGACTGGCTGCTGCTTTTGAAAACCTGCCGCCAGGAGATGAGATTTTACCTACATATGAGATTTTAGTAGATACTCACTTCCTCATGGCAATTGCACACAGGTACCACCACGATTTCCCCATGTAGAAGGAACTACATACACATTAGAATTGCCAGTCACTATATCAACTGCACCCTATATTCGAATGGCAAGTTAATGAAAACCTCGCAAGATGAAAAAAAGCAAAATATACACATTTAGTTACCTCTCAAAGTGCACGGTGGATCATACAAACAGCGCAACCCGCTGCCATTACGCGCACTTATGGCACCTTCACCCGCTGCCAAAGTCAACACGCTAACGAGCCTCGACACCTTATATACAGGGTGCTTATTACTCATTAACTACTGTGGTTGGATCAACTGATCTAGTGTAACCATTGTCAGATTGGTTCAGACAAATGACGAAGTTTAGTTCGTTTAACAATTGATAGTAATGTCTAGATTGGTACACGTACCGTTGAGTGATCAACAACATATTGCCATTACGCGCATTTATGACAACTTCACCGCCCCTGACAAAGTCAAAGTCAAAGTTGGTTCAATCACACTAATTAAAAGTCTTGACGAGGTTTTTATTAACTTGCTTGTATTATTATTAACTTGCTTGTATTATATTAAGTAGATGATAAGATTAGTTCGAAATATTTAAGGAAGATTAGTTTGTTATAACAATGTTGTACATAATACGTAGTAGTAGAATAGAAAACAAGCTTAGTAAAAGCAAGCAGGTTAATAAAACACCTCATTTAAACGCCCCAATGTAAACCGAAGACGTATGTAACAACACTATGTAACAATCACATTTACATCGACTGCGGACTGAAATTTTTTAGAAAAATATTCTTGGAAGAAAGTAATGCTATATTAAGCCGCATATAACCCTACACAGGACCTTTAGATCCGAAGCCCCATAGGCTAACTACTGCCAATAAGTCAGTGAAGTTACATTAAAGACAAAAATCCGAGAAGAGCCTCAAGAAATCACCCTGTACGCAAATTAGCAAATCACTGCCAAAACAGTCGGAATGATCTCTTACGCTTCACAGCGCTCATAATTGCGCGCGAGTGCGGAAGTCGCGTGCTCCCGTAACCACAGGTTCGGGTTCGATTCCCGGCGAAACTGTACGAAGTGTCCAACCTCCGCCCGAGTTTAAAACAATTAAAGGTGCGAAATATTCCTTTAAAACACCATACTCAACGGTGTGAAGTGAAGTCATAATTTGCGAGTGCCGAAAAGTTAAATAATTAAATGGCAATCAGTCGAAGGATTGCGCGCAGTTTGTGTTTTACGGCACGCGATCGTGTAAACGTACTTTTATTTTTAAAAAGTGCACAATGTAACATTGTAAAACAGTCGTAAGAACTTCATATCAATTACAAAACTTAGACAAACATCTGATTAATATAATAACAAACAAGCATCAATACAAAATTAAAATAAAATAACTCCTAAGCTAAAAATCTTTAGTTTAAGAAACAATCCGTTCAAAGCAATAAAAAATGATTATACTGGCACTTAATTGAGTAATGATACGCCAAGAATGCCTTACATCATTTAGGAAAAGACCTGACACTGTTAAACTGCTGGACCGATATTAACCAAGCATAGCTAAGAACCACCGCAAGGAAACTGGCTTGCGGTGGTTCTTAGCTAAAAACACCTAGAAATCGTGAGAGCTGCGATAGCACACACAGATACAATGAGACAGACAGACATACCCCTCTTTTTGTGTTGAGGGTTAAAAATAAAGTTGCTACAAGTTTAAGTGAGTGGAGTGTACATTTACTATAGACAGGTCACGTGATCAAGATCTGTCACTCCCATACATTTTTCTAGTTTTCGAAGCGTTAGCGATCGTAGAAAGAGAATCGACATGCCACTCGGCTAGGGGGCAGCCAACATAACCAGAAGATAAGCCCTTCGTTTTCGAACAGTGCAAATTGACGGATCCGAGACCTGGTCGGTAGCTTTAGCCCTTATAAAAATGCTAAAAGTCACCCAGCTATGCTTCGAGTTTCTGTGTGCGATCGAGTCGTGAAGCTGAAAAGCGCAGTGTTGGTCGACCCTCCATTAGGTGAACCGATGACATCAAGCCGGTTACAGGGAGCCGCTGGATGCTGGGAGCTCGAGACCGAATTGCTTGGAAGTCCATGCAAGGGGCCCAAGTCCAGCAGTGGATGCCCATCGACTGTTAATGATGATACTAATGAAGCCTTTTGCTGTTAGAATAGAAAATCGGTGTTAGGGGATACATACAATTGTTATGAGTACGTCTTTATTTACACAGCTGTTATGTTTGGCGATAGTAACAAGATTGATGATGATTTGTTGTTTGATAATAACTATTTGTCTTTTCAGGAAGAGCTGTCTCATAAAATGCACTAAGATTCCTTGAAGGCATGAACTATTTTGATAATTTATTTATTTCGCTATATTCCTGCCGGTGAATACAAGTGACAACGTTGCCCCTAGACCAAATTAAAAATCCTTTACGTGCGTTTAATTTCAAAATAATTTACCGGAGCATTCTCGAAATAAATAAAATAAAAAATATTGACTCTACATTGTACACAGATTAAATTTCTGCACAGAACTCTAAGAAAAATTAATAAACCATTTTTAATATGCATAATACCTTCAAGGCAACAATGCAAAATAATTGAAACCCCCAAAGACGCTGTCCGAAAAAGGGCAATATATTGAAATTCCTCCAAGCATCTCGGAGGTGTCGAAATTTAATTTAGTTAAACGTCCTTTAAGGGGACAATCGCGATAATGACACACGTGGTGCAGGTATAATAACTGGTGTTACTGTGATAATTTCATTTAGCAAAGACAAATGGGTAGGAGATGGCTCGCGGCGTGCGTGCACTCAAACACCACACTTATGACACTTCGTCAATTTTGGCAAATTCTCGGGAATCGTCGTTTCGTTACAGAGGAAAAAATTTCAAGGTATGTACAAATGGTGTAACTTGCATTTTATTTTATATATATTATCGTATTAGAGCTATTTAAATTCCTTTTAAAAAGGAATTTAAATAGCTCTAATACGATAATATACACCTAATGTCCTTCCGAACGTATTGCAGCAATCCTGCCTTGAGTCACCTATACCGGAGGCTTTAAATAATATCTTCGGAGTTTAAGTGCCTGATTCAACGCAAGTGATGTCCCCGTCTACAGACCTATCGGTTGTACACAATGTTAGCATAAGTTTTTCGGTTAGAGGAGAGGAAAGTCTTGGTCTAGTTAAAACGACGCGGCTATTATTCTATAGAAAAGAAGAAAAGAACAACACAACAAAAAAGTAAAGCACAAGTTTGTGTCCAAAGAGAAAAGTTCGTTTTTCTCACTCTCAAGATCCAATATGACAGCAGTCAGATACAACAAGTGAGAGATTAGGAAAGGGACACTCCTCAATAGTCAAAGTTCACAGCACACATGAAAGTGACACAACTGAACTTACCTACCTACTTTGTTATTTTTATAAAGAATACCTTATAACCTTTTGTAATGGATGTTTGAATGTTTGTTTGAACTTTGAATGTCCGTTACTCTTTAACGCCGCCGCCGATTTGGCTGAAATTTGAATGGAAATAGATTTTACTCTGGCTTATTACATAGGCTACTTTTTATCCCGAAAAAATCCATGGTTTCCCGAGATTTGCAAAAACTGATGATTTTGATGATATGAATGTTTGTTACTCTTTCACGCCTCGACTGTTGAACCGAATTAGCTGACATTTGGTATTGAGATATATTATAACATGGATTATAGGCTACTTTTTAAGCCGCAAAATCCATGTTTCCCGAGGGATTTGTGAAAAACTAAATTCCACGCGGACGAAGTCGCGGGCGTCCGCTAGTATAATATACTACAAAACAAACTATCATAGCACAATCTATGTAAAAGAAAGCTTTCTCATATACCTGTACGAACTTAAATCTTCCCAAAGCGGATGTATAACTCCGGAACAATCCAGATATCGAAGCAATCAAAACAAATTCGAAATTAAACGGAAACCGCCCAACAATAAGGGTTAATCAGAACCATAAACATATGGTAAACATCCGAAAGGGTTGAACAAT
Organism: Bicyclus anynana; assembly: GCF_947172395.1. NCBI lineage: Eukaryota > Metazoa > Arthropoda > Insecta > Lepidoptera > Nymphalidae > Bicyclus > Bicyclus anynana. The sequence goes on from NC_069092.1 coordinate 1,317,071, forward strand.
TACATAAATTAATACTAACATCCTCTTTATATTAAGAAATCTTAAATATATACGCGTAAAATCACTTCCTCTATCATTTACAATGTTTTTTCCCGCCACATGACGCTATTTTTTCTCTAAGATGGCCGCTCCATATGTCGTCGACGTAGCACGTGTTACGATATTATTTTTGTTTGCGGCTAGTGTCTCATTATAGGAACGGGAGGAAAGTAAGCCTTTATACATATCATTAGTATTTGTGGTTACAAAAACTGGTGACACTTTCTTTTCCTTTTAGTTTATTCGTTACATTAGTTTGGTAAATGGTTACGAATTAGTTTTACTGAGAATATATTAAGTAGTAATAAATTAAGTCATCGCCTCACATAAAATGAATAGAATTCTCTAGTAGCTACTTGAAAAATAGATAAAGATCGTACCTATATGTGATACTTTGCGTGTAGTTGAATGCAATTTCAATGTTTTATATGAGGAAATGTCATTTTGACAATGGTTGACACCAAAAAAACATAATAATAAAGGCCTGTCTAAAGTCCTTCAAATAATAATAAATAATAATTAACGTAACACTTTGTACTGTATTATGTAATCTGAGCTATAAACTGTTACAGTAAGTACGAAAATGTATGGAGGAAATTAATTTAGGCAAGACATGTAGGCCGTATAAACGGAGATCAGTAAGGTAAATTAGGTTAGGTTAGGTTACTGAAAATATAGCAAAATATGATCAAATTACCTAATATCTAATAGAACTGGCATAAGTGTAATATTGTACCCTTTTTCGTACCAGTTTGTAGACTTTTAATTTATGATGATTCAACACGCTTTCACAACACGAAATGACGGAATGTAGCGAATAACTCGCTACATTCCATTGTAGACGCACTATTAGTCGCTTGTAAAAATTTCAATCACAAATCTTCTTAGACCCCCCAAAGTCAAAAAGAAAGACGTCATAACCATTAAAATCGTAAAAAAGTGAATATATTTTTGGAAAACATATCAATTTTGAGCGGGGAATTTATGCAAACTGGCAATAAACGTTCCTTTAGTGTAAAATCAAGGTTGTAAAACGGTTCACAATGGCCACCCCGCTGCGGGGGTGGGTTTTGATATGTGTGGGAAGAGTTGGAACGGCTCTTTCGATTACTTATGAACTGTATAGAAAAATGCTTTGATGCACAAAATACGCAAACTGTGCAAACATTTAATATTTTTACCGACTTTATAAAAAGTGGAAGTTTTTTAATTCAACTTTTTTTTATATTTTATGTATGATCTCCTTTTGCTTGAAAACGATGGATTTAGAAAACTATATTAATGTTTGAAAGGGTATTCTCGGGCATGGATCTGATCAGGATCCTGGAGAAATCGAGATAAGTCTTCTTTTATAGCGTATTTTGAAGCTGATATTTTTATGTAAGAACATTTATTTTTATTATGTTACTCACAAGTTCAACCAACACATTTATTTGTTATTGTTTCGATAATTATACATACATAATTATTTATTATACATACATAACATCTTTTCTTTGGAAGCTTTTTGTTTTTATAATAATTTTTTTTATAAAAAAATAAAATTAAGGGAATATGTACTTTAGTTACCTACGCAAACATACGCACTACGATACGCACGGTTACCTTACGCCACGGTTAATTGAAGCTGAAAAATACATTATATTTAGAACATAGAATAAAGAATGAATAACCTGTACCTTGAAAGCAGAAAAAGATATGGAGGTAATACTTTTTCGTTTGAGCTCTGATGACTTTTATAGTTTTTATAAAATGTTGTCTATTTTTAATGGATACTGCCTACATTATAATTAATTCATCATTACATTAATAAAATACATCTACCATTCTTTGATTAACCGGAAGAATATAAAAACTATTGAACCGAAGGGCCGTAAATCAAAAATTACATATAAAAAGACCGCCTATCATCACCCGCGAAAACAAAAAAAGTGACTTTTTGAGTTGCACTGTTTGTCACAGCGGGAACGCTGGGGTAATGTGAAAAAATATAACAATTCATTTAATTCGGGGAACGTATTCTTATTATCAAACACATAAGGTCGAATATCGCAACAAAATTTAGACGTTAGAACCCAAGTGATATAAGCCTTTGTTTTGTCTTTTTGCTTGATACCCCTTTGTCAAATGGGCGAATTATTTTCATTGTGAATTTTAATTTGAATCGCTTTCAAAATGAGCTGATTTTACGGTTTTAACGGTTTTCAGATTATTAATTTTTACAATTAGGTTAACAATAGAGCTAGATAAACGTTTTTATAATATCTCTTTTGTGATTAAGCCAGAGTAGGGTTTTTAATTCGAGCTTTTGTCATAATACTACGAGTATCAGGGGTAACCCTGGCTTTGTCTGCGAGACGTCAAGTATTTTTGCATAAAGATAAATCTAATTAATCTAATTTACGGAGTGTTAATCAAAATTCCAGGCAACCATTTTTAATTTTTAATAGATGCCCGTAAACAGAAAGTTTTGCTATACATTTATTTGCAATATTTGTTTTATTTTATTCCAGAGCTTTTATTATACTGTTAATTTCATTTGGCTGTGTGATTAGTATAGGTAATAATAATCTAGTCAACTTATTAGGATTAGAACCAATTATTTTTTACACTTTATATGCATTTTAATCTATAAACGAAGAGTGAAAGTGAAAATTTTCGTGAGTATTTGGAATATGATTATGACCATTTTAAGTAATGATTTTCTATTAATCAACGTTTAATAATATGTATCAAGGGCACATGAAAAAGGACAACTTACTCATTTCCCGAGTTTTATACCTATGTTATTTGCGCTAACATCAAATTACTTCAAATGTTATAATTGGAGGAATTCAAAATATATATTGTTGAAAAAAAATGACTTGCGTGGTATCTCAGACGCTCAGTAGCAAAACTAAACACTTAACCCAGTCAAGTGTTTGTGTGCAAGTTAGAAAAACTCGAAATCAACAGCTTAAAGTGAAAAGGGTGTCGAAAAGATTTTACGGAATAACAAAATGTTATTTTTGTTCACTTTGAAATATTTCAAGAGGCTTCACCGATTAACAATAATTGGAATAATTTTGCTTTTCTTTTCATTGACAAAATTAACATTTTACTTTATGTTTTTGCTCAAAAATACCTATCAGGTAAAATTTAACTGGTTTCAATCGAACTCAGGGTTTCTCGGTTTGACTATTATCAACTGGGCTAGAGAGGTCATTAAACTCAAGAGCCACGAAAATATTCTACTCAGTGAATCTAAAAAATTTTTTTTTATTTTCTGATTTTTTGACTTTTCACAGTTTTATTTGCGTTATAGGTGATCATATTTTTTTATTTGCATCAAGATTAGGACGTCTAAGTTATTAAACAATTGCTTTATAATTTACGAGTCCAGGGTTCGAATCCTACTCAAGAGTCAGATCTAGTAGATAACATAGAAGGTACTGACTTACAAGAAAGTGGAGTCATAAAATTAAAAATAACAGTGCTTTTAAGGGCCTCTAGGTTACTGACTTTTTAAAATAAAGAAATAATCGAACTTGAGACATCAGGTAGTCTTGTTAGGTGTCACGGTTTTTTAGCGAACTTTCCGTCCAGTCATCGCGAGGTATTTTTTATGTCGACGTTCCCTGAGAACTTTTTTATCGAGCCGCGACTTGCAAGTCAGCGTCGGCACTCGATAAAGATGCTTCCTATGGGAGATTTGGGGTTCCGTATTCACTAAACAGAAATATATACTGCCTTGTTGATACAACGATTAGCCTATGTAACTTCGGGTCCCGAAAGCCTGTAGCCTCACTGCTTGAGCTTTCTTTCTTTCTTTGAAATTTACAGGGTTAGTCAATCCGTAATAATTAGTAATTATCTCGTCATTCTAGTCACAAAAAAAGTCGTCATTAATGTTAAATTTAAAATTTTAGTACAAGTAAAATCAAGTATATTTGACTGAAGAGTTTTCCAAATTTTTTAGCATATTATTATGATTTGAAGATGTTATAAACTTTAGTCAAAAACCTCTCCATATCTAGGTTTCCATAATATTATAAAAATATTATGAAAAGCTAGGAATATATATATTACATACATGTAATGTACGGAACCATGAGTCGGCTATGGAGGTACGAACTTTTTATTTTTTTTTTACAAATTTGGGTGGCCGTCACTTGGCACAATTTAATTTGAACCGCGAATAAGTCTATCTCCTTCCTCCCTTACATTAATAGAAAAGGACGTAGTTTTTATAGGTTTTGAACATGTCAAAATTTGGTCATAACTTAATAATGTTCAATTATTTTTTAACATCGAACGGGTGTTAAAGTGTTACCTTTTTAACTTTTTTTAATTTATAAAATGACCGTGACAAAGGCTAGTGGCTATTTGGCGCCGAAAATCGCACTTTTTCACTCACTTTTGAGTTTAATAAAGTAACTTTTTTTGTAAAATCCAAGGTGGTCGAATATTGAGCGCCATTTGTTCTCACGTTTTTGTAAATTAAATCTTAGTCAGCTTTAACCACAATTTGCTATTTATTTGACTACTGGCGGACGCCCGCGACTTCGTCCGCCCTTTGACCTCCTTTTGACCAATCTCATTTTGAGATTAACCATGTACGCAAGAGAGTGCGCTGGTGCGCAAGCACAGGTGCACTCTCTTTTCCGTAAATCTCAAAGTCCGATGGGACGACAGACCGACACGGCCGGTGAAACACTGCCAAGTTTCCAACTCCAGGCTGCTACTAAGATTTTTCTTTTAAGAAATATCCCAATAACTTATTTTTTGTTGGCCTTGCCCGGGGTTCGAACCCTGAGCCTTATTGTCCGTGTCACCTAACCACAGGACCAATGACGCTGTTTTTATTATTAAAATAAACGATAGACCAAGCAGATAGTCCACCTGATGGTAAGTGACAAATCATCGCACGCAAGGAACACGTCCTAAAAGTGCCATGTTCCATCAACCTGAGGCTTAAGTTTTAAGCCTCATGTGACTGTAATCGAAGCCTCAATAGCTCAACGGTAAAGGAGCCGGACTTATCACCGAGAGGTTGTGGTTCGATTCCCGTCCTCTGGATTATTGACATACCCTCCTAAGTAGTATTTTAGTATTTTCCGACTAATTGGAGGGGAATAGGAATATCTGTAATATTTAAAATATTATCAATATTTGTTGTTAAAAAAACCATTTTCTTCAGACCTGAAGCAATGCTGCCTAGTAGTAGTACTTCCACGGTAAAGGTTTCACACAAGGAGCTACTACAACTAAAGATATTTTGGAAAGTTTTAAAAAATAATCAAACTATTGTTAGTAGCACGTTTCTAAGAAGATCAAGCGGATGATATTAATCCTTAATTTGGATACAGATCATTATGAGCAGGTATCATGGGGTTAGGTTTGAAATGCACCGAGAGGAATTGTAGTCTTTCAATCTTCACTAGTAGTATATTTTATATTCTATAGTCCAATAGTTAAATACAAAAAATATCGGTTACTGTTTTTTATTTTTAAAACTGCAGTATTTTTGTTATTATTTTAGATATCCTGTGAATGTAACCTAATATAATTAAGAAAATGTATGTCTAAATGCACTTCCCAGCAAGGAAACGAAAGCTATAAAGCCTAACTTGATTTACCTGTAGGTAAGTAATATTTAAGAAAAAAAAAAAACAAAACTTAAAAATATAACACGTGTATTGTTGTGGCAGAACAATTCGCTGGTGATTCTACCCGATGGAAAAGTTGTCGTAATACGAACACCCGAACATTGCGTTCGGGTGTTTGTATTAAACTAGACAACAGTAAACAAGACAAAACATATGCGTTATTCTTGCAATTTTCTAAACGATATTGCTATTTCTTTCTGGTATTTTCGATTCGAGAAACAAATAGCGACAAAACGAGAATTCGAAACAGGTAGTTTATAAGTCAATTTACGTATCATCATTCTCACAGTAGGTAGTATTGATCTCGGTGTGCCTCAAGCCTGAACACCGGATGCTCGCACGGAACTCTTCCTATACACATCACAATCATTACAAGTGTTTCTTTTTTTTAATTTTGAAAAAATCTTTCCCACAGAATGTGAGAGTCTTAGAACTTCTGTGGGGTGTGTAATTTGTCTCTTTTATTACCTACTGTTTAGTATGTAAGTATATATCTTAGTAGTACAAAGCCAAAGGTCTAAGGTTCGACATGTGATTTTAGTAATCTGAACAATTTCAAATTTGTGTGTTTGTACGTTTGTTTCGCAATGATTTAGAAACGAATTTTGATTAAATTTGTATGAAACTCGAAAATATAATATTGGATATTTACTTTTGAGTAGCGAAAGTCTGGATACAAAAAAGGGCAATAAAAAGTCCGCATCGAATGACCGATGAGTGCAATCTGCTTGTAAATCACAACAAAGGTGCAAGAGCTAACGAGGCGTGTAACGAGGGAAGCCCTACTACCGTCACCCACTGGCCTACTGCCACCTACTGCCGCTTGCGTGTCTACTGGTCTTACTTTTACTTAAATAGATTTTTTATAATTCATCATTATCAACCCATATTCGGCTCACTGCTAAGCTTAAGTATCCTCTCAGAATGAGAAGATTAGGCCAATAGTCCACCACGCTGGCCCAATGCAAATTGACAGACTTCACACGCTCAGATAATTGAGAAAATTCTCTGGTATTCAGGTTTCCTCACGATGTTTTTCCTTCGCCATTTGAAACACATGATATTTAATTTCTACTGAAAAGTTGCATGCCCCGGACCGGATTCGGTCATATCCTATTGGCTATCACGGCTCTACAATATATTCATATACCTACTTATAGCTAATAGAGGAGAGGAAGTCCAAAGAAGAGATGTCTGGAGTGTCACAAGGGAGTGGATGAGTTGACCAGTAATAGAGACGAATGGAGAAGATTGACATGTTTTTGTCGACCCCACTTTAGTGGGATATGGGATAGATGATGATGATGACTATAGTTATTAGAAGATAAACTGTGCTTCGTTAGACCAATGGTTAACTTGATCGACTACAGAACATGAGGGCTTGAATTACTTTATTTATCATTCGATACAGAGGCTCTAGCCATGTTAGACTATTCGCTTTCTAAAATAGCTAATGCTATAGAAATTAAAAAAATATATTGAAAAAAATATATGGGTCAAGTGACCAACGTATCCGATTGATACGATTGATTGATTGATTGGTCACTTGACCCATCGAAAACTTATTGTCATGTCCATACATTTTTGATTTATTGTAAGCGTTAAAGATTGTGGAATATGATTGATATGTATCATGTCTAATTCAGCGAAGCATTTTCAAAGCATAATGGCCGCAGTATTTTCCGAAGGGTATGTAGGTTTCTACGCCAACCTGAGCAGCATGGTGGCTCCTATAACGAGAAAACCCTGGATCAGTAGAAAACAATTAATTACAATAGTGTAATCTATATTAATATTATAAAGCTGAAGAGTCTGTTTGATTGAACGCGGTAATCTCAGGAACTACTGCTCCAATTTGAAAAATTCTTAGTGTTAGATAGCACAGTGTGTTATATCGAGAAAGGTTATAGGCTATATATTATCCCGATATTCCTACGGGAACGGGAACCACGCGGGTGAAACCGCGCGGCGTCAGCTAGTGATTATGATAAGGCGAGAGAACTAGCAAAATGCCCACATTTTTTATAGAATACGCTATAAAAGAACTTTTTTTGATATTTTTTTAATAGTACAGTACATAATTATGTACTCACTTACAGAAAATAAAACTAAATTTTGTAAGTATTAAAAAGCCTGTGAAAAATAACTGTCACAAATTCTCACACTCACCTACATCTGTCACGTATTCTCACGAATTTTTGACATTCCCTCGCTAATTAATCGCAAATTAATCGGTTAATTACGTACCTACTTGCCGTGATTTCATGTTGGAAAAAAAAACGACCATCTGTTTTGAGGTGTTTTCGAGAAATAAGAAAAAGGCGCCAATAGTGACAGTTGTTCCGAATCGACTTGAGAGGCTTCCACAGCGCATGCGCCGGCAGATGTTCTGCAATTGGCTGAAATTTTAGAACACATTTTTTCGTGTCAACAGTCGGCATATAGGCTTGTGTTATGTATGCAAATTTTATCTATATCAGTCGTGCTAATATGTGACCAACGAGATAATGTCACTCGAGAAGAGAAATATACCTTCAATCAATGGTGGTCCTACCAGATTTACAAGACGAAGGCTCCGGGTTAGACGGTATATTATGTCTACTAGCATACGTCAAAGATAGTGAATTAGCCTGCTATGAAGTTTATAGTATTACACCCCCGTGCCTCTATGAGCACGATATATGTCAGTCAAACAAACTTGATGTTTTAATAGTGAGTATTAACTAAGCCTACGAAATTAAATTTTATAGGAGTATTTTTTTATATAGCCCCCGGTATGAAAAAATTTGGGCAGTAAAATTTGATGAACGAATGACAGCGTTACGTTTTTGTGCGCCACCTATTCTGCCCACCTTTAACCGTGCACTCCGTGGCCTGCTGCTCCTCGGTTGCGCACCTTTCACTTTCAGGTATGAATATTGAGACGTACATAGTGTAAACTGCGGGGCAACATACATATATTTAGACGGTCGATCTGAAAGAGTAAGCTCCATTCGTGCGTCGGAGCTGACACACATTTTTTTGTTTAATTGGTGGCCTCTATTTCGAAATTTTACAAAAAATATTTTGTAGTCCGATACCTATTAGGACGGATAGAGCTAGATAATCAAAAATATCACACTAAAGGAAAGTTTGTGTGTGTGTGTGTACCTAAGTGTTAAGTGTGTAAGTATGTTTGTTTCTCCTTTACGCTGAGGCTACTAAAGCGAGTTGGCTGAAATTCGGAAAGCAAATAGATTTTAATCTGGATTAACACATAGGCTACTTTTCATCCCGGAAAAATCCGTGGTTCCCGCGGAATTTGTGAAAAACTGAATTCCATGCGGATGAAATCGCAGGCGTCCGAGTACTAGATAATTTTATAGTGTTTGTAGGAATAAGTATGCATGATTTTAAAGTACAGTTATCTTACTTTAAAGTGTAAGTATGCTTTATAGAGACAGACAGACATACCGTACTTTGGTAGGTACTCCTCCCTTGCGTGGGGAGTTAAAAAGTAACCCTCGAATTGCAGCCAGTTTCTAAGATACAGCTGAGTCAGCCGTATCAAATTGATATCTAATTAGTGGAATACGTCTTCTTTTCCGTGAAACGGTTCGCAGCTCGACACCGGCGGAGGGTTGAGGGGATGATTTCCGAAGGGCGTACAGAATCGACACTTCCCATAATTTCCGAAAAGGTTTCAACGGAAGTAAGCGGAATTTGTAAGATATCGCAGTTCCGTTTAATAGCCAATATTGTCATAATGTAGTGCGATTGAGCAGTGTAGATACTTGCAATTTCTAGATTTATATAAAATAACCACATAATACCAGTAATTGATTTTTTTTATTATTTCTCCTTTTTACCCAACTGTGTCAGAAGGAGGATAATGTGTTTCGAACGTATGCACATATGCATATATATCCATTTCTTTGGCACGCTCTACAGCCTAAGCCGCCATACTGCTGTGCCGTATCAATGATACGGCCCCCTGGACTTCAAGGGCCCCTTACGTGTAAAAGCAAAAATTAGTAAAATATAACCCACAATCTCACTTAATATGGTGCTTACCTGAAATAAAAAACTGCCTTTAAAGTTTTCACTTCAGAAATGGCAAAAGTTAAAAGCAATCTCTTTTTTTTCTGGTTAAGCGTGCGTTCAAAGCTAGAAACTGTACTTTCATATAATATTTATTTAAAGCAAGCAATTTTGTTTCTTTTGTGAGAAATCTTTACCCTTTTTTTTAGGCTTCGAACTAATTTTGAGACAGGCTTTTAGTTTAATACACAACAAAGTTATAGGGCGCTGCAAATTGCCTGAAGGGCTTCCAGATAAGGATGTTACGGCCGTGCCACTTTTTTGTCCAACTTGCCAAATCAACTAAATGTAATTATTTCAAGATGTATCAAGATTGACCAGTAAAAGTATCCCATGGTCACATCTCTGGACTTCCACGGTATGACATTTTGCACGCGCCAATGAGCCGGACACTGTCGGAACTAACCGTAATTATAAATTGACCGTAACTATTGGCCAGCGAAAAAAGACTTTATTTATTAAAGCTTTGGAATCAAAATCGTTTGATTAATGTAAGTACATCGACTATTATGTGAAGTAGGGAAAATTTTTTGACTTCCTTTGAGGCTTAATTAGACAAAATATTCTTATAATATTTTACATCACAGGTAAATGTGCTGTAGGCCTAATAAATTTATATTACCATAGATATTAAAAAAAATCTCACTTAGACATATAGAGGATGATTTAGCCCCACTATTCCTCAGACAGGTTTCCAGCTATGTGTTGGGATAGTATAAAAAAGGTAGAAGACTTTTCAGCTCGCCTCAAATACCTATATTTCAAAAGTTTCACAACAGAAGAAAGAATACATAATAATTTTCGTAACACTTAAAACAAATAAATAAATTAAAAAAAAAAACAAAAAAATATCTGCAATGCTACAGACCTTTAAATGTGATCTCAGAATTAATATTTTTTTACAAAAAAAAAATAAACCGTGAATATTTGCGTCGAAAAGTAACCTGCAGGCGATTCTTAAATTGATATGAAATGAAGTCATAAACCTTACACGGTACATCACCAGATTACCGCAAGGCTAAAGTGATTTAGTTTTAATGTGGATGAGTTTCTATCATTATAAATTCACCCATTCGATTTGTTCTGCGAAATGAAAGTTGGCTTAATGGCTTCTTTTTATGTCTCGCGTGATTTGGTTTATGGGTAGTAGAAAAAATATAATATCACCTAGGCAATAGGGAACTCCCACTCTCCATACATTGTTTGCCCCAGACAAAAAAGGGTCTGGATTAATAAAAAAATCTCGGTTTATTGCGTATTGAGTACCATAACATCTCACTTATGACTTGCAACTGTAAATTTACATGTTGACAAAGTCACGGGCTTCCGCTAGTTATCAATAATTTTGACTCAAATCCGATTTAATGATTTTTTCAATAACATCGTGTTTTTATGAGTATAGGATGGAATTTACCTACCTGTTTGGATTTATAAAACACTAGCTGACGCCCGCCCGGTTTCACCCGCATGGTTCCCGTTCTCGTAGGATAAATGGGCTATCTAAAACTAAAAGAATTTTTCAAATCATTCCAGTAGTTCCTGAGTTTAGCGCGTTCAATCAAACAAACAAACAAACTCTTCAGCTTTATATATTAGTAAAGATTTAATTGGTTATATGTATAATAGATATACTTACTTAATTAATAAATAAGAAACCTCTTCCTTTCTGCTAATCCTCAGCGTCGGCATCCAACAAGCAAGTTTGAACTGATTGTGTTGCTCCTTATCCCTTAATTTTAACGTTTTTTTATCCGTTCCTTTTCGTCACATGGTCGCCATGACACTAATAACTGGAATCAAGGAATGGTGCACGCATTACGTCAAATTAGTTTGCCATTATGGTTAGAGCATGGTTAGAGCATGGTTAGAGCACGGTTAGAACTAACAAGGTATAATTTTCGACTTTGCGGCACCGTCCTAATGCTTGCGAAACTCTAATTGAATTAGATGCGGTTTTGCCGATGACTGATGAGGGACAGTGATGTGGACCTTATCAAACTAACGGCCCACCCTGGCTTTGCTTAAGGAACTTACAATAGTTACATACTTGAGCAAGTATAATTTATTTATTTATTTATAAACATGAAATATGCCCAGAGAAACATTACAGTTTCCCAATTCGTTTCTCGAGCAATCAGAAATAATAATTACAACAATAAATCTAAAATTACAAAATGAATATTAAACAATCAAAATAATTTAAAAATAATCAATTCAATTCAAATTCAAACAAATTAAAAATATAGAATAAATTAACATTAACCAAGTCAAATAAATTAAAATTAACCAAGTCAAATAAATTAAAATTAAACAATTCAAATAAATAAAATAAAATAAAAGTACAATTCAAATAAAATAATAGTACAATTAGATACTTGTGATCGAAAGAAATTTTCATCCCCACCCATTATATTTTACATTTTAACGGTAGTTCTTGTGCCAATTATCTATGGTTTCGGAGAAATCCATAGGCCCCGCGGAATTTGTGAAAAACTGAATTTTATACGTAAGAAATCGCAGTAGTCGTGAAAATTTCAAATCTAAAAAAAACTGGGCATGAAAAATTAGACTTTCCTAAAAAGTTTTAACCAATATGTTATTTAAACAAATAAAATTTTCAGTGAAATTTTTAATTTCTACAAATACATTGTCTTTTATATTTACTCGATCTTCGAGGTAGGTAGGTTAGATAAGGTAATACCATTTTTTTAAATATACCTAACTTTATGGTTGATGGGAAATGGCTGACAAATCTACCAACAAACAAAACTACAACCAAAACACGACCGTCAAAAATGCAGCGTGTCAACTGCTAAGTTCTGATGACATCTTATATTTTTTGGAAGTTCCAAATCAACTAATGGGGTTTAGTACCCTACAATTTAATTCACCTAATGAGGGATGTATCATTAAGCAATATCCATCCTGGTACCTTCCAGGTTATTAGTTAAGTAGACCTTATAGTAATTTTTTTGCACTAATTTCTGTCCCCTGACTAAAGCAGCTAACTCCAAAAATTAGTTTTTGAGTAAAAGACAAATTAAAATTATAAAAAAAACAAACCCAACGGTATAAAGTATTTGGTGGCCTACCAATCCTATCAAAAGATCTCCTACTTTATAAGAGAGGAGAAATGGAGTTTAGTTAGATCCACCAAGCTAATTCAATGCAGGATTGCGGGTCCTAGGGTAATAATGATTCTATAAATATCATTTGATTTAATGGTAATGACCAGGATTGACGGTTAATGTTCCTTTTTCTCTTTCCTCCTTTCAAATCACTGGATAGTTCCATCACCAACTATCCAAATACGTAATATCATCATCATCATCATCATCTCAGCCGATGGACGTCCACTGCAGGACATAGGCCTTTTGTAGAGACTTCCAAACATCACGATACTGAGCCACCTGCATCCAGCGAATCCCTGCGACTCGCTTGATGTCGTCAGTCCACCTGGTGGGGAGTCGGCCAACACTGCGCTTACTAGTGCGGGGTCGCCATTCCAGCACTTTGGAACCTCAACGTCCATCGGCTCTTCGAACTATGTGCCCCGCCCATTGCCACTGCAGCTTCGCAACTCGTTGAGCTATGTCGGTGACTTGGTGACTATAGTTCTTCTGCGGATCTCCTCATTTCTGATTCGATCACGCGGAGATACTCGTAACATAGCTCGTTCTATCGCCAGCTGTGTGACTCTGAGCCTTCTTATGAGGCCCATAGTTAGCGACCAAGTCTCGGAACCATAGGTCATCACTGTTCGAAGACTTTTGTCTTCAGGCACTGAGGAATTTCGGACGAAAAGACGTCGCGAAGTTTCCCGAATGCAGCCCAGCCGAGTTGGCGGTTCACCTCTTTCTCGAAATTGAACCTACCTAACTGGATCATATGTCCTAGGTATATGTATTCGTCTACAATTTCGAGTGCAGCGTTCTCAACTATATACGTAACATAGATATTATGAATAGATACTGCAGCTTTGGTTGGTAGTGAATAAACGGATTCAAATGATAATAATTGAGGTTCATTCATAACCTACGCTCTCGGTTGTAGAGCAGGACCTAAGTGTTGCCACCTAGATCCTGGTTTTGTATTATATACCTATATATATATATATATACATTCGATTACAGCATCTCCTTTTAGCTTGTTAAAAAGGGGAATATTGTTCGTGAATAAAATCCATAACATGGTGAATTACCTATTTATGGTCAAAAATGACCATACGATATAGTCATAAATCGGGCCAACCACGCCCGAAGCGTATACCTATATCATAACGTGTGATTTTTTGCTACCATCCGCCATGTTGAAATTTATGATTTTATTTTGTGAGCGCGCCGGTGGCAAAAACTTAATCGATTGGGTCAAAACTTCAAACCCTTGTATTTTTTTTCGATTTTACGTGAAATGGTCAAATAGTTGTACTGAAAAAGTGTATTTTTTGAGTCTTTTGAGACATTTAGTAAAAGCTCTACTTTCTGCTCCTGAACTGGGTCTATCACGCAAAAGATTTCCCCGTCGTGAAAAAAATGTTGCTTGGTGTTAGTTATAGCATGTTTTAAAGGTTTGTGTATTTTCTGTGCTAATCATGAATAGTAGAGATAGCAAAAAAGTGAAATCTAAAAATGAATAATAATGTAGTAAGGAATCTTGAGACAAAACTAAATTGGGGCATGCACCTCCAACTTTTCAGTTGTGTGCATTTTAAGAAATAACTTATCACGTGTCTCAAACGGTGAAGGAAAAACATCTCTCCGTGTGTGAAGTCTGCCAATCCGCGTTGGGCCAGCGTGGTGGTCTATTGACCTAACCCCTTTCATTCTGAGAGGAGACTCGACCTCAACAGTGAGCCGAATATGTGGGTTGATAATGATGATGACACTGCTACAACGGTACAGAAGAGGCTCGTAACGTAACGCTGTTTTAAAACTTAATCACTTATAATCTAAATACCACCCATTAGAAAAGAATTTGAAATTGAAATAGATCTTTAACTTATGGGGAGGATTTAGCCCGCCCTGTTCCAAAAACCTATTTTATAAAAAAAAAGGTATTTTGATATTTGGCAACCACTTAATACACGGTTGCGAAGAAAACCAGCAATTAAAAGTGTATTTAGTGGAAAGATCAATAGAATCATCGATTATACTTTTTATATCGAAAGCGGTACAAAGTGAAGTGACCTAACTCGCTAAAATGATTTTTTGTAAAAGCGACTTAATTTTTATGATCACAAAGCATATTTTTGTTACGATTATAATTTTAACTGTTTAAGATACATGAATTAAACTATCTAATGTACAGTCCGTATCAAAATAGATGATTGCTGGGTCGGTCTAATGCTTGCGATTAAGGGAGATCTACCGTTTAATTTTGAATGCAAAACCACCAATATTGTGTCGGACTGTCAATCAATCACAATGATTTGCTAGATTTTAAAAGTAGTTCTATGCACGCAAACAGAATATTAAAAAAATCTTTGGTTACTTTAAATGAATGTACCATACAATGCTTTCAAAATTTAAAATCTAATAATCATACCGTATCACTATCTCCTTAGTTTTTTTTTATTTTGTTACCTTCAAGGCGTCACCGTAAAATATGGGTGTCAAATTAAGTAGTCAAAAAGCTTGACCATCGATAGTTCAGTCCTAAAGTAGGCAATAAAACACAATTTATTGTGTCCACGCGTCGCTTGATAAACGCTTTACAAAACGACTCAGATTATTTGACAATAGAGATTTTTACAGCTCTTTAAAAGTTTTAATTGTACGAATATGCACTTTAAATTTATTCAAATAAGATACATTTTCACACAAGGTCTGTGTGGATACTTCAATAGGTTTTTATCAAACGAATTTGAATCTTAAATTTTATTCTTCAAGGTTTGGATTACTCTAAAATCATGTTTGACTTTCATTGACACATTAGGTGTTAAGTTATTGTCTCTCTGGACAGATAACTTGGTCATTCGTAGAAATGTAGTATGTGTGAAATGAAACACTTAAAAATATAGACCACATTTCCTAGCGCGAATATTAAAAGATTGACTTTCCTTGATGAGTCTAGAAAAAAATCCTTTTTATTTTAACTTCGTTTCAAACGAAGATTAAAAAAGTAAAAAAGGCGGTAAAGTGAATAGAATTAATATAAATTTGACAGACAATTTCAATATTTTTCATCGTTTTACAAAATTACACTTTTAAGAATATTATTCTTTCGAAATACAGGTTTTTGCGCTAAGTAATTAGAGGCTAGAAAGGCTGGAACTCAACAACTTTTTTTTTAAGATTTTGTGAACTATACATTAGATTCTGTAAACATTAAAACTACATAACAAACATCTTTTTTTTTTTATTTATTTGGTTAACCAACAACCTTACATTTCTTACAAGCTATATAATATTTTAATAATATAAGGTATCAAGGCAAAATGTTCGGCCACTTATAGGTTAACACTGCATGCTCTAAACATTAAAATTATCTAAAGATTACAATACTAATTAAAGTTAAACAGCTCTACAGCTACACACAAGAATATTCATACAAAATTGTAAAGAAAAAAAATCACAATCGCTTATAAACGTCTTACAAATATATTATATACCTACATATTTAAGAATAAATCAGAGTTTAATGGGACTAACACGCATTTGCTTTTTGAAATTAGCCAAGGACCCACAATGGATGTCTAACATATGAAACTTATTATATAATTTCGATATTCTTGAGATTGGCGAGTTTGCACCCATGACTGTTGATCGGCGGGGGCCAAAAAGAAGAAAGTCTTTCTTTCTCGAAATTCTCGGGCATCTTATAGATACTTTAAAATTAAAACTTTGAAGAGGTGAGGGGCAATCGACCTTATTATTGAAGATTTTAAACAGAAATGTTAGGTCAAGTTTGTTTCTAATCATAACGGCATATTATCTAAATCTGAACAAAAACAGTGAAAAGAAGCTACGTAACACACTAAGCATAGTTTTGATATGCCAATTCTAGAATGCATATTTGTCACGTATTTTTTAGAAAACATTGGTGGAAGTCATAATGCAATTTTTATCTTTGCTATTGAAACTGTTAATCTTTACGACATCACAAGTCTCCTTCTGCGATAGTATTTCGCTACCGACCATTTAGATCAGGAGATAGTAGCTAATTTTATTGCTTAGGAAAGTAATAAATTTACTCACAATACATTAATACTAATTTGTTTTAATAACCCATAAAATTTTGGTGCAAAAAATCAAAATAGTTCCGCTTCCCCAAAATGTCGCTAAAATGTTTTGTGTTTGAGGCGTAGACATAAAACCGTTTGAGATGCTTAAAAAAAGTTTTTTTACACGTTTTTATTAGTTTCAATTGTGTTTTTGACAAGACGTATGTAGCAAAATCTTTAACCAAGACTTGCTACGAGTAGCTAGCGGATTAATTTAAATCTTTAGAATGTTTAGGCAATTCCTAGGCTAAAGGTGCTTAGCCGGTGTTGCCTTAATTTAATCCATATCTGACAGGACCACATGAAACAACACTGTCTGCAAAATCTAAATCTATGAGATATTCTCACATGGCTTGAATTAATACATCACCGGCTTAGCACTGCCTTCATACTGATCAGCAGGTAGAACATATTATGATGTTATTTTTCGCTTTTTAGTTTAGTGGGTACGTTTTTAGGTTTTGAAGTCGGTTGTATTTTTTTTATTAAAATTTTTATTATCTGCTGCCTGCTGCCGTAAGCCCTTAAATAGGCTGATAATAATGATGATGAATATTATAATCGCATACACACACTATACGCAAACACAACATACGTGTATCTACTACAACCCGCTACAAGTGATCGCAGGGGAGGAGCACACAGAAGGGCGAGCGACATATGGCGGGGTGCAGTCGACTCGTGCGCATCCCTTTGACGTCCCGACAGCCACCTGAGGAAGGCTTTTGTGGAACACAACATAAACATAACGTAGCAACTTTATGTACCTCGATGTTACAATACTAGCTGTGCCTCATTCAGTTGTGTAAAATTATTGCAAGTTATTTAAATCCCCATGGTTTTAGCCACAGTTCCCGTTGAACAATTTTTTTATTCTCAATTAGAACCAGTAATTCCTGAGATTAGCGAGTTCACCCGAACAAACAAACTCTTTGTAGTGTTAGTAAAACCCCTACATACCCCTTGTATGTAGGAGTACTTCTCCAGAACTAATGTTCAAATTCTAGACTTTTAGTCAATGAGTAATTGAAACAAGCATAGTTTTTGCCTCAGGTTTTTGCTCAGACCTGTCATAAATGTTTTATTTTTATGCTCAAACCCCCAAAATTTAAAATTCCATGGACCAGCGTGATGGAATTCCTCAGCCCATTTTCTTTAAGGAGAAAAGCCTGGCCCTTTAATGGACGTTGGCACCATAAGAACAGGTTGATAATGATACTGTATACGAATTTTCACAAGAAACCGTAAAAAAATTCGTACGTTTACATCACTAATTTTTATGTAACTTTGTTTCCAAATGAATTACCAAAGTATTACCGATAAAGGAAACGCACAATTATTCAAGACATTAAAATGAATAGACCAAATGAGACACGAATATAGAAAATCGCCATCTTTCAACCGTAATTCTGGAAACCTCAATAACATATGGTAGTGGCAGACGCCAAACCAACTGTCGTGCCGCTCGTCCCTTTCATTCATATACACAAATTCGTTGGATAGAAAGGGAAGTAACACTCATTAGTCGGTAGTACTATTATTTGAATGTTGTATTGCAAAAAAAAGTATTGTTTATACGCGTGCTTATCCACGTGGTAGGCTTTGACGCGGAGGTGAAGGTAATTCGAAATTTTGTCAGTTCGTACCGGATATTGGAAACGTATAGGGGCTTTTTTGTACAACATATGGATTATGGTGGATTTAGTCCAACGTTTGTTGAGTTTATTGCAGGAAATTGTGATGCCAGCACGAATTGATACGCATTATTATCGATTGGTTTTAGAAACTTTGTAATGTATTAGGTAACATTTTTATTCTCAAAAACTAGCAACTTCCCTTATCCCTAATCTATGTATCCCTAATCCCTTAAAATAGGGGACGAAAATGAATAAAAAATAAAACTGTTAGGATAGTTTTTGAAGTTATAGAAAGCTGAAAATTGGTGTACCTACAAGCTAGGAATAGCACAAAGATACGAGTAAATCCATGAAAATTAAAAAAATATGTTAGTTTTGCCACCCATCTTTTGAAAAGGGGGATGACAGTTTGTGATGAGTATTTCTCATATTACCACAGAAAACATATGTACAAGTTATATTATGATATACTTGCACGGTATAGAGAGAAAATGAAAAATATAAATTTAAACAAAATTGCCTCACAGTTGATGAATGTTTTTAAAGGAAATATTAGAAGAAAAAGCTTCCTCTGAACTTTATACACTCTGTCATTACAATCACTGTATAGTGTAGGTATATTCAGATTCGATTCTAGAATTTATAACTTACGCTATTTACTTTAGATGTGTATTTGAACATCTGTATGATAACTGGCACAAAATACCTACAACCATTAAGTACTCTCTGATTTTCCCATAAATTAAACCGTCATCAAACCAGAAAGTTCAAACATTTACTCAATTTCCAAGAATCAAGTCACAGTTTCATCAAAATGGGACAAAAAAAGTCCAAATGACGTGATCAAAGATCAAACGCTCCGGTTTAAAATGTTAATTTCCATAAATCGAAGCGCGAACTAAGTATAGTGGACTAAATGATTGTAAATAGCCCTTAACCTTAACCCTTTCTAACCCGCCTAGCGGTAAAAAAGAGACATAATTATACCATTTGCGTTATGAGGGTTAAATATATTAAACAGACGTATCCTTAAAATAATACTTAACAGACAACTCAGCGAGAATCGGCATCTTCTATACAATCACATTTATAGGTACATGAAAATAAGGGTGACACACTGGATAACCCCATGCCCGTTTTGCACAAAAATAACAATTTTTTTTTTCAAATAGTACCAGTCATCATGGCAACACATCGCAAGCTTTACTACTTAATTAACGAATACTTCAACACGTGGGACAATACACAGCATTCAACCCGTCAACCTGTGATGGGTTTTATTGACCCATAAGTTTTAAGCCTCCCGCGTTTACTTACGCCGCCGTTTAGTCTTCCGACTATACACAAGGATTAAACCTAGCAATAAAGCAATGTTTCTGACGATTCCGAACGTGATTAAATATGCAGCGCAATACATTATTTAAGCTATCCGCGGTAACGTAAGAAGGCGGCGACAGGACATTACCCTGCGCGCGCGCTATTTAACTATCGCAGCTTATTTCAGAGACGTCATAAATATTGCATCCGACTATATCAGTTATCACACCAACAGCTATACCTACTGAAACACAGCAATGCTGCGTGGAGGCTGATATAAACATGATGATAGTACTAACTTCCCCGGACGAGCCCAGACCCTGAGAGCTCTGTTTACTACCAGTCACTTTCAATATAACCGTCGCTTTCTATGTGGTCAAGAGACTCAGGCGAATTCTGCAAATTAAAATAAATAATATCAGTCAATCTATTTAACCACATTTACAAATCGCTTGTACAAAATAAAACTTATTTAAATTCTCTAGTTTTTTTTAACATGCGCTTGTACAAAATAAAACTTATTTAAATTCTCTAGTTTTTTTTAACATGCGCTTGTACAAAATAAAACTTATTTAAATTCTCTAGTTTTTTTTAACATGCGCTTGTACAAAATAAAACTTATTTAAATTCTCTAGTTTTTTTTAACATGCGCTTGTACAAAATAAAACTTATTTAAATTCTCTAGTTTTTTTTAACATGGACTACAATGATGATTTTTTAACAAACCTTTAGTAATCTTGGAAATAAATAAATTAGTATTAATATATTAATAATCTTTGCTCACAAAAAACACATTTTTTTTAAACTAAACAGATTACGGGGCTAAAACTCGATGAAGTCATTCCGGGGCCAAAATTCCATGTTTGTTTAGCATTAATATTATAATAGGGGTCTAAACGATACCTCGCCGCCAAATAAAGGGTTGACTCCGAATTTATTAAGCCAACATATGGGAGTTTTTTATTTGATCAAATATTTGGCTGTTTATTTTGTTAAATGGGATGATAGGCCAAATCTGTTGTCATTAGAGACGTTAGATATCCCAAACAGCTCAATGGTAATGGGTAACGAGAGGGTATCGAAAAATGTTATAGGTTCTATCTTTAAAATACATACTCGTAGTATCGTGGTGATAACTTTTTAAAGTTATGATTTAAAAAAAAAGGTCATTGACAAGGAAAGAACATTTTTTTTTATTATCTACAAGTTAGCCTTTGTGATATCACGAAAAACGACACGCGATCGAAGCTGCGACCAGAATCTTAAGGAACGTGAATTTAGAACAATCAATTAAAATTTCAAGTTAGCATTGACAGATTTGATGTTGGGTATTGTATCGGAGTGCGAAATCTAAAAAAAAAATAGCGAATTCCATCAATTCTCGATCCAGTAGCGACGTCCCGCGGTGACCTCTGTCGGCTTCCGTGGTCAAGAATCATACGTGATCGATTTATGAGAAAAAAATACAAGTTTCGATGGACTTTCGATTTTGCACGCCACTCGACGCATGCAAAAAATGTTGACGAGGAATGACGTACGACTTGGGTGCTGTGAAATTTGTAGTTTTTAATAATAATTTTAAATAAAATACTTGAACCTTGCTCACGAGATTGCCGACATGTGGAAAGTTGAGTCAACTATTGTTCCGTCAAAGGTCTAGTTGTTTCAGTCAAAGGTCTTATAGCGAAAAGCTTCGACCATATTATGAAGCTTTCACTTAACTGTTGGATCAAGAGTCGGATAAAGAAGGCAGTGATTCTTGAGACGGCGCGTATTGTGAGGAGGTTCCTCACCCTGGAGCCCTGACCACCGATTGCTTGTGTACTCAAATGTCCCGCAGCGGGAGGGTTAATTTTTTTTTTCATTTCATCATCATCCATCATCGTCATCATCATTATCAGCCAATGGAGGTCCATTGCTGGACATAGGCCTTTTGTATAGACTTCCAAACATCATGGTCTTGGACTGCCAGCATCCAGGGGCTCCCTGCAATCCGCTTGATGTCCTCGTCCACCTAGTGGAGGGTCGACTAACACTGCGCTTTCCGGTGTGGGGTTGCCATTCCAGCACCTTAGGACCCCAACGTCCATCGGTTCTACGAACTATGTGCCCCGCCCATTACCACTTCAGCTTTGCGACTCGTTGAGCTATGTCAGTGACTGGTTCTTATGCGGATCTTCTCATTTCTGATTCGATCACGCAGAGATCGGCTCTTCTAATATAAAATAAATATCTTTTAATTTAACTTTTACCTAGATATTTTAGCACTGTTTGCGTCCAACCATCAAATTTTAAAGTACGTACGTACCTTTCAAATTATGTTAGGTAGATCTTAAGTTATCACACGGTAGGCGATCATCAAGCCTTGTCACCACACTTAATGACTTAATCAGGACATCCTGTCACCGCGTTAGTGTCAACAACCGTCATTACCATAATCATAATCACACG
The DNA here is from genome assembly GCF_947172395.1 of Bicyclus anynana. Taxonomy (NCBI): domain Eukaryota; kingdom Metazoa; phylum Arthropoda; class Insecta; order Lepidoptera; family Nymphalidae; genus Bicyclus; species Bicyclus anynana. The sequence goes on from NC_069092.1 coordinate 1,339,465, forward strand.
ATAATCACAAACATAACCGTGTCATAATCATAATCACAGTGAATTTGTATCTGCAATCTGCAGATACATTTCCCACATTATTTCGTCTGATTTCAACAGGTTTTTACACTCTAGATATAGATTACTCCAGATTATGTAATATATATACAAAGGCGGTAAATTGAGTAAATAGTTGCCACTTTCTGGGTTCCGAACGTGTAATACTTACGTAATTCGTAGAAGTTAAAACGTATTAGTAGATTCGTGCAAAAACGGAACCCATATAGAATCACTCGTGCGTCTGAATGACCGTTTGTCACAGTAAATTTTCATCTAAACCGATTAAGTTGAAACAATTTTACACACATAGGTATCAATTTCTATGACCCAAACGCAACGTGAACAGATGAAATATGAATAAAGTAAAAAAAAAATCTTTTGAAAACTGCATCGTGTGACATCGGTACCACAGAAAACATAAGTATCGGTACATCTTGTTTGATAAGATGATCTAAAATATATTTAGACTAATATAATGTTATCGCTGCTTTGCAACGACTTGCGGTACGAACAGCTTCAGTGTGCCTGTGGCGTTCGAGCCGTCCACATCTCTTGTTGTGTAATTCTTTGTGTTACTTGGGATAGGCTGAGAGTGACTTGAGTGGAAAGGGGAGTGTTAGTCGACTATCAAAGGATCCTTTAACCCTACACACATCGTTCACAAGTGCGTGACTCCACTCAAGGTCATTCTCTGCTATTCTAGGTTCTTATTTTGGTTACAGTTTCATTTGTTAATTAAGTTGTCCTGACAAGTGTTGTGAATCATACCCTTTGTTCGACATTAGTTTTCCTATATTTGGAATCACTTTTGAGGCCTATAATAATAATACCTACATAATATATTCTTCAATTAAATTACTCTTTAACAAATACATACTTAATAAGAATATTTGATAAATAATGCATTAAATCTATTTCTCCAAATAGGTAGGTATATAACAATAAAGTTTCACTGAGTCAAAACATTAGATTTTTTAATTTAATACACACATTAACAGCTAATTCACTTTTACTTGCTAAGAAAAAATAGACAAAAAAGGTTCCATATCAATTGACAATAAAAAAACTTTTTTCACATCGGCACCCGCGAATAATGAAACGGCGGGACGTCGGCGTTCTAAATTCAAATCGTATTCGAACAATGGCGTCCAGCGGTTCGCGCCTTTTTACACAGACCACACAAAGAATGACATAAAGAATAGAATCAAGTGGATGAAAAAACGCAACTTTTGTAGGACGTACATTCCGCCACGGGCTACCGAATTAACAAATTAATACCGTTTTGGGTTTACCTTTTGATAATTTAATTTAATTGGTCAGTCAAGTGTGGCCAATACTGCAAGTTCGTTTGAAGTGTTATGCATTAATTAATGTCAAGAAAGAATAACTCACGTAATATAATTATTTTTTTTTTAAATTCAATATGTACTTCGCCCGCGTGAAATTTTTCACATCTCTTTATAATATTTTCTCATTCGATCACGCAGAGATACTTTGAGCATAGCTCATTCGGAACCTACTTACATTATGCGTCATCTGAAGGATTTCCAGCCTTCTATGCCTATTCATGACTCTTAGTCCAGCAAAAGCTTCATAACATATTGATCGAGGATTTTAGCCATAAGGCCATTGACAGCTTTACTGTTCTGATAGTCGTTCTGATGACCGTTATTGTTTTTAAGTCATTTGAATATCAGAACAGAACTATCAGAACGGTTGACTGCTCAGGGTAATCTCATGAGCAAGATGGTAGGTAAGCATGGAAAGCTCGTTCCTACTAATATATAAAATTATATAAATTAATACATATTATGACTTATTATTTAGTTAGCTTGTTCAAAAAGAAAGTTATTTTTTAATTCTATCATTCCTCCTAGGCTTCAGATATTTCCATGTCATTGATTTATAGAACTTCTTTATGGAAAATACTGACATCTATCAATCAAAACAAATCTTTCATAACAAAGTCATTTGAAATGTCCAAACTGCAAACCAAAATTTTTGTAACAATGAAGAAAAATACAATAAAATATTGAACTAATTAATATTTAATCCAGCCATGCCATAGAAAGGTTCTATTCACCATGTACCACCAGTAACACAGAAAGAGAAAAAAGACAGTTTTAGTCCAATTTAAATATCACTTAAAGTTCTTTCTTTCTTTATTTCAATTTCTAATTTCACTTGCAGTTTTTCGTCGATCAATGTATTTGCGTTGATACAATGGAAGTCGTGGCCAGGGATATTCCACGGACCGTCACTTCACCCGAAGATATCCCGGTCATTTCTAAAGTGACCAGCCTTAATCAGCCTGATGGAGGTCCCATGACAGCACAGGTTTTTTTTTTAGTTTCACTCGGTTCACGATCCAGCAGGAATACGAGGATAAAGCTTATATCACCGGGGAAAGTGTAGCTTCCCAATAATGAAAGAATTGTGCAAAATCCATTCAGTAGATCCACAGATTATCCCTACAACCTCACAAAGTTTACCTCGTTATAATGTTAGTTAGCCACACTTTAGCACAAAAGCTTTCCGTACTGGAGGAAGAACATAGGACCATTATCTAAACCATACTAATAATAAAGAGGAAAGATTTGTTTGTTTGTTTCTTTGCATTGAAAAGGCTCAGAAACTACTGAACCGATTTAAAAATGCTTTCAATGTATTGAAGCTTCACTATCCTCAAGTGCTACAGGTTAAATTATTGTATGCCCTTATTCCTACGGGAACGGGAACCACGCGAGTGAAATGGTTTAATAAAATCAAAGGCGTTATGTATGTTTTTTCGTCCGAAATTCCTCAATGCCTGAAGACGAAAGTCTTCGAACAGTGCGTGTTGCCAGTAATGACCTATGGACCGAGACATGGTCGCTAACTATAGGCCTCATAAGAAGGCTCAGAGTAACACAGCGGACGATGGAACGAGCTGTGTTAGGAGTATCTCTGCGTGATCGAATCAGTAATCAGGAGATTCGCAGAAGAATAAAGTCACCGACATAGCTCAACGAGTCGCAAAGCTGAAGTGGTAATGGGCGGGGCACATAATTCGAAGAGCCGATGGACGTTGGGGTCCTAACGTGCTGGAATAGCGACCCCGTACTAGTGTCGGTCGACCCTCCACCAGGTGGACTGACGACATCAAGCGAGTCGTTAGGATTCGCTGGATGCAAGCTCAGGATCGTGATGTTTGGAAGTCTCTACAAAAGGCCTATGTCCTGCAGTGGACGTCCATCGGCTGATATGATGATGATGATCATCATCATCATCACTAGTTTACGTCCTTGTCTATGCTTACAGGCGAGTGCGGAGAACTCGTCTCTCTGCACCCTGGCGTGCGACCAGAGTCTACTAAGCGGGAACGTTGACCGGTGGATGGGCGTCAACAGCACTAGAGAGACCAGCACAGGGGTGCAGGGCAGCAGGTAATGGCTCCATCATCATACGACTACAGGCGCGCACAAGGTATTTAACAAGGGTAGGTAGGCATTACAAACTGGAATTTATCTTTATTTTTTTATTCATTACAAGTTAGCTCTTGACTACAATCACTGATGGTAAGTGATGATGCAATCTAAGATGGAAGCGGGCTAGCTTGTTAGGCGTAGGATGAAAATCCACACGCCTTTCGGTGTCTACACGACATCATACCGGAACGCTAAATCGCTTGGCGGTACGTCTTTGTCAGTGGGGTGGTAACTCGCCACGGCCGAAGCATCCCACCAGCCAGACGTGGTTATGATGTTGTTCGGGACCGACGGCTCGTGCTCTCTGACGGAGGGAGCAGTCCTGGATTAGCCTTTATATTATATCGCAAGTCGTTGCAACGCGGCGATTATATGATGATGATTGTTCACAAATATTGTCCAGGCCTGCGTTGGCGCAGCGATCAACGTTGGTCACTGATGGGCACGCCACGTGGTACATGCTGGCTGTGACGCTGATGCCGATCCTGAGCTTGGCGCACCCTGACCAGTGGAGGTGCTCACCGAGGTACTGTGGTAGAACTTCTTGACAGCAGCTTTTCAGGCACCCTTCAATTTTTTTTTTTAATTTGTCCCCAACTAAATTCAAGGACAGGCAAAGATTGTTGACCATACAGCCTGTTCAGAGTCAATGTAGTTCTTGAGGAAGAGTTTTATGTAAAAAATAAACTAAATACAAAAAAAATGCTACGGTCATGTGAGTTTCGTTCGTCTTAAGACGTTCCAAGAGCGGGCCAAATATATAGACAATAATTATAATTTCCTCGTAATCGAAATGAAATTTCCTCTTATTCGAAATGAAAAGTAGAGTGTTTAACACGGGACACGGGTAAAACAGTTAATTCATCCTGGGACTATTATAGTCCTCGCTACGCACGTGCGTTAAATACCTCGGGAATTGATTATTTTCACCCTCGGTTAACAATTTACTATTCCTATGCTGGATCTTAGACCAATTCATTCTTCCTCAATAAATGGAACATTGGAATTGGAAGAACCAACGCTGGAATTCGAACCAGTAGATTCTGAGATCATAAATTCAACCATTACTGCCCTCTAGTCTAAACACTTGGAACTAAATTAATGTGGCCTTTGTCGTTGACGGAACAAAAACCTGCATGCAGTTATTAAGTTCACACAGTTTTAACTAGATGGCGCTTTATAAAACAGTGCACTGCTGTTATTTTCTCACTCGCTAGTTTTCATTTACCAAACTACAAATATCTACAATTAATTATTAAAACGGCCATCTACTATAGATAATTTTTAAATTCAAAGATTAATTTTTCGTAAATGACGCAATTATGAAGTACGCACTATTTTAACTAGATGGCGCTGTTACTTAACTTATTTTTGTTAATTTACTAATTATTATAATTATTAATGTATTATATGGTTATTTCTAGTGCTATACTGAACGCTATGGAGGTAGTGTTGTCTCACATGAACATAACCTGCAACCGCGTCATCAGGCAGCTAGCCGAAAATCAGATCTCCCGAGACATACTCGCCGGTGTCATGGACATGATCCTTATTATGTACGCAATAGGGTTTCTTATCCTCTCCTTATATCAAACTGCTATTTTTCGTTAATAAAGGTTTTCTCTGTAAAATATTAAAAAGCTAACCGTCTAGTTATTTATAAACAGGTTAATAATTATATTAAGTTATTCTGAGTTGTAAGATATTGTCTTTTTATTTTTTACAAGTTAGCCCTTGACTACAATCATAACTGATGATGCAATCTAAAATGGAAGCGGGCTAACTTATTAGAAGGATGAAAATCCACACCCTTTACGGTTTCTACACGACATCGTACCGGAACGCTACTTCGCATGGCGGTATGTCTTAGCCGGTAGGGTGGTAACTAGCCACGGCCGAAGCCTTCCTCCAGCCAGACCTGAACCAATTAGGTAAATATTTCAATCAGCCTAGCGGCACATTCTCTGTATAAAAAGTTGCGTTTATATCTACAGACACACTGCGTCACAGACAAGTAGCGTGGCAGACACCCACAGACGCCGTCTATTTACACTGACCAACAGGTAGCTAGAGACACGTAAAGTCCTTTTCATGAAAGAAGTCCCCTAGACGCAGCGCTAATTAATGTCTTATTGGCGCTCTTTGTCATTCTGGTAATGGCGGTCTTATTGCCATTTGTGTAAGGCGCTGTCAATTTTAGTTCAGGTTTCATGAACAGGACTCTACAGACATGAACCGCACAGACAAAATATTCTTTCCACGAATACTGGCCGAGCGCGGTTTCTGTCAACGTCTGCGAGGCCGCGTTACGATAGATATAAATACGTTAATAAACACTGTATAGAAGAATATTATTTTGTCTGCCACGGCACGTGTCTGGCACGCTAAATGTCTGTATATATAAACGAACCTTTACTTCCGACAACAAACTCGCATTGGCGTGGTGGGTCTGACTCTGAACTCCATAGCCCATATACCTAAGTAGGGATGCATAACTATGTAATAGGGATGATGACAGTTTTTTAAATTGTATATAAATTAAGAGTATAGGTACTAATAGCAAAACAATTTTGTAAAAGGAACAGGGTATCTGCGATCATTACTTTCGGAGCTGCAGGGATTTAAAGGGTCAGATTTGCGACGCTGCCGTGGATCCCTGAAAAACGCCCCATACAAAATGGCACGTCTTAGTGACGTCGTTGGCTCGCTGATCGTTAGGTTTGTATGGGCCTTTAAAAAAAATATTAATATCTTTTTTATTTCTGTGTTTATGTTTATAGTTCATTTATTGAAAAATGTCACATTTAATGTAAGGAAGCTAAAATTGTATGAATTTTCATCTAATTACGATAAAAAAAAATTAATCGATTTTGAAATTTAATAATCTTATTTATTTTGCAAATATCCAGACAATCTTTGCTTTTTATGTGTAAATCAGTTAACATTGAACTTATTTACCCGAATGTATCATAAAAATCAATATATTCAAACCTAGTCATCATCCCCATTGATGACTGTACTATAGGTACTATCAATGTCAAGTGTTTTGTTTCCACGGATGTATATAACAAGTGTCTCATTTGAAGATTGATTACACATTTCCTCTACCATGGTCTACGTACTAAGATAAGCAATAGAGTACCTAGGAACCTGTAATATTTTTAAAAATATGAATGTCGATGGACATCCACTGCTGGTTATAGGCCTCTTGTGTCAGCCACTGACGATCATGTAAGCTCACATGCCTGTAGCGCTAACGGCTTGACGTCCGATAAAAATGATCGTGTGATGGTCGCGATCGGCATGACATCATGCCGATGCCGGATGGTGAGTGTAAGCATTGCATGGACTTCAAACAAATCCTCTCAATGTCAAAGGTCTCGAGCCGCCAGCATCCAGCAGCTCAGTGCAACCCACTTGATGTCCTCGGTTAAACTAGAGAGGGGTAATATTGACTAGATGTCAATATGTCGGATGCAAAAAAAAAAATTAGGACATACCTACCCCTACCCTACCCTATCCTTACCTACCACTACCCTACCACTACCCTAACCCTACCCTACCCCTACCCTAGCCCTATCCTACCCCTACCCTACCACGTGACGGCGACGGAAGCTTAAAAAATGCAGTAACTTCTCCCGTTTTCTTGTCATTTCCCTTCACTGCTCTGCTCTGCTGCTATTGATTGTAGCGTGATGAAAAGTATACTATAACCTGCCCAGGAGTATGTAAAATAATTGTACAAAGTTTTGTTCAAATCCGTCGAGTAGTTTTTGTTTCTATAAAGAACATACAGACAGACAGACAAAAATTTTACTGATTGCATTTTTGGCATCAGTATCGACCACTAATCACCCCCTGTTAGTTATTTTGGAAATATATTTCATGTACAGAATTGACCTCTCTACAGATTTATTATAAGTATAGATAATACGTATACTCCGCGATATGTGGAATAACCTAGAATAAGGTCCCAGCTCAGCACATAGCTATATGCTCCCCATAAACAAAGAACATACATCGCTGATTTTCAGCTAGGACCCAGTTTCAAGTGCCACCACGAAAACAGGCCACATAAACCCATATTCAGAGCTAAACCAAATTATAACTTATAACTATTGAACTGATTTGGCTGAAATTTAAAAATAAGATAGATAATACCTTGGATTAATACGTTAATACATAGTCTAATTTTCATCCCGGCAAAATCCATGGTTTCGAGATTTGTGAAAAACTGAATTCCACGCGGACGAAGTCGCGGGCGGCTAGTATCTCATAGTTTACGAGAAATTACTAAGTCATTTTCAGTTTGTTTGTTTGTATGTAGGTTACACATCATTTTGTTTGCACAAGTGTCCTACATTATGAATTTCACAACATTCATTTAGATATTATTCATTATTCATATAATGAGTCGTGATAGCCCAGAGGATATGACTTCTGCCTCCGATTCCGGAGGGTGTGGGTTCGAATCCGGGGCATGCACCTCCAACTTTTCAGTTGTGTGCATTTTAAGAAATTAAATATCACGTGTCTCAAACCGTGAAGGAAAACATCGTGAGGAAACCTGCATACCAGAGAATTTATTAATTCTCTGCGTGTGTGAAGTCTGCCAATCCGCATTGGGCCAGCGTGGTGGACTATTGATTATTGATATTGACCTAACCTAACCTAACCCCTCTTATTCTGAGAGGAGACTCGAGCTCAGCAGTGAGCCGTATATGGGTTGATAACGTATTCATATAATATCAATCATCGTATCAATCATGGTATCTGCTCATAGCTACTATGACTATTTGTAAAGATTATTTAGCAGGTTATAAATTGAGGAGTAGAAGGTTAGCTTGGTATGGACATGTAATGCGTAGGGAGGAAAGTCATATTACTAGAAAAATGTTGAATGTGCAAGTGGAAGGACATAAGAGGAGAGGAAGGCCAAAGAAGAGATGGTTGGATTCTGTGGTGAAAGAGGACATGACTGTGTGTAAAAGGAGTGGATGATGAGTTGACGAGTAATAGAGAAGAATGGAAAAGATTGACATATTTTTCCGACTTCACATAAGTGGGTAATCATCATCATCTCCTTACCCTTATGTAAGGAGATGATGATGATTTAGCAGGTTATAGGAACCCATTTATTGTACCAAACTGGTCTAATTCGTGATGAGTCTTTTCAATAATGTGCATTTAAAAAAAAATTGCATTCCTTGTCTGAAACGGTGAAGGAAAAATATTGTGAGGAAATCTGCATACCTAAGAATTTTCTTAATTCTCTAGGTGTGTCAAGTCTGCCAAATCACATTGGGCCAGCGTGGGTAACTAAGGCCTTACCCCTCTCATTCTGAGTGGGGACGCGTGCTCAACAGCGAGCTGAATATAAGTTGTTAATGAATGAACAGTGTGCCTAGAGTGTTCAATGTTTTCATACTGTTACTATCGCGTTAACGTAAACGCGAATTTATATGGAATTGAAACAATTGTGCAGTACTGCCATTAGATGGCGCGGCAATTCTAACCACTATGGCTAGGCCCTCTATTCTAAATCAGTAAAGCTAGAGACTTAGTCGCTAACTACTCGGATAGGCTAAAAGGAGGCTCTAAATCACTCAGCGATGAAGCAAACTATGCTTGGAGTTTCTCTGCGTGATCGAATCAGAAACGGAAAGATCCGCAGAAGAACCAAAGTTAACCAACCAACCAACCAAACACAGCTCAGCGAGTTGCGAAGCTGAAGTGACAATGGGCAGGGCGTACCTATAGTTCTGAGAACCGATTGACGTTGGGGTACTAAAGACCCCAGCGTCAAAGAAGGTTGGAATGGCAGCGGGGTCGTCGGAAGGCGCAGTGTTGGTCGCTAATGATGATAATGATGGTGGTGATGAACTGTTCTAAAAGAAGGCAGAGGTCATACCCACTCAGCTATCGCTACTCTACATAGTTTAAATTTTTATAAAATAGCAAACATCAAGCAGGCTGCTATTTTATAATTTGTAATTGAACATTAGCATTTTCCAAAGAATCTACAAAATAACTTGGGCGGTTCCAGTATGGCGTAATCTTGTCTGCCAATGAATAAACAATGACATAATAAATCAATCAATAATCACATTACATTTAAAATATACGGACAGTAAATTGGATAATCATACACTACAACAAAATTATACAATTTTATGTACCACAGATTGTGTTGATAACGGAAAGGGCTAGGTTTTGCCGCGGGCTACGATTATCTAATATCTTTTGTTTATTTATTGCATGATTAATAAAATCTTGGTATAAAGTATATGATCAACAAATCTATCTATCTATTTATATATACTTATAATAAAACTGTAACAGGTCAAATTCTTTAAGTTGGAGGGCATTATATAATCCGTACAGAAGCCAAAAATGTTTTATATTTATTTTTGTTTGTCTATCTGTACGTATTTAATGTTGAATGAGCGTCACACTGAATCTGCTGAATGAATTCAAATGAAACTTAGCACGATTTGAGACCATAATACGAAAAAGGTGCTTTTAGTCTTTAAAAGATCAGAAAAGTACTCAAAATAATTTCATTAAAGACTTTTCAAAATTCTATTATGACAAAACTTCTCTTATTGACAATGTCATATTTTGTCAATAAGAGAAGTTTTGTCATAATAGAATTTTGAAAAGTCTTTAATGCTTATTGAAAACTTACAGAACCATCTCCCTTCTGAGCCACATCTATAAGCTGTTTTCTCTCGAGGGTCGCGTCTCCCGACGATTCGACTATTTTCGACCCCCAGAACAAGGTGGAATTCAAAAAGGATATTAAGACAGATTGTACAAGAAACCCAGGAATACAATCTCTCTGCTTAGCATTTTTGGACTACGAAAAAGTTTCATTGCATCGATGCCAGTTCGATTGGCGCTATATGTGTTGTGTTGTTGTTGTGTAACACTTGTGTGTTGAAATGTTCGATCCTTTGGTTGTGCTCTCGAAGATGTGTTCAAGGTTATGGACAGGAAATGTCAGAGTGTCAACATAAACGCCGAATACATTTAACACATAGTAATATTGGCAAAATCGCTGCATTTCTTAAGGAAATGCTAACCCAACTTCTTCCAGGCAAGTGGCGCGTTTAATGATGAATGATGAATGGTGAATGGTGAATGGTGAATGGTGAATGATGAATGATGAATGATGAATGATGAATGATGAATGATGAATTTATAATAAAACTGGTCAAAATCTATACATTTGAGAGCATTCGCAATTTGAGATACCTATACCATTTGTAACACCAAACGTTACTGTGACGTAATGTACTATTAGCGCCATCTAGAACTTACAATAAAGCTGTAACAGGTAAAATTCCGTACATTTTCTACATTCTGTACATTGAAGATATTTTGAAAATTTTTGTTGCAGAGCATTATATACATACACATATTTTTTCGTAAATTAATGCATAATGTCTCATTATTTTTTTTTATATTTTTAGTACAACTTATCAAGGCAATATGGAACAGTTTGCGTCAAACGCAAAGTTGTCTTGGGGTCCCCCCAAAGCCCGGGGCCCAGGGCGGACCGCCCCTTGAGCCCCCTGGTAAGTCTGCTGAGCTAGTATTTAAATCTACACCTTGACCAGATTTTGTTTTGGCTGATTTACCTCCCTCATCATTCATTAATTCATTATCAAAGTCTCCTCTCAGAATGAAAGGGGTTGAAATACCACCACCACCACGCTGGCCCAATGCGGATTGGCAGACTTCACACACACAGAGAAGCGTAAACGTAAGACAATTCTCTGGTATGCAGGTATGTTTTCCTTCACCGTTTGAAACACGTGATATTTAATTTCTTAAAATGCACACAATTGAGAAAATGGAATGGAGCATCCCCGGACCGGATTCGAACCCACACCCTCCGGAATTGGAGGTAGAGGTAATATCCACTGGGCTATCACGGCTTCACTAGACTATCACGGCTTCTTTTTTACTCCATTTACCCCCCCTATGAAGTGGTAAACTATTAATAGTTGTTCACTGCATATATCTGAGACAATGAAGCATAGTTTGCTTATGTGTAAGTAACACAGCCTTAGTCAGGCCTTACTGAAGGAATGCCTGAAGGAGATCGATCTACCTATAAGTAGGTAGCTAGTGCCGACGATGTATCAGATGATAGGTATTTGCTGACATTAACAGTACAAGTTCTATATTTCAGGAACACTGTATAAATTACTAGACTTTTTTAACATCCTACCAAGCTGCTACTACTACCAAGACCAGGCATTTCTACTTGTAGGAGAGGGGATCGGTAGTCGTATAATGGAGAAATTTTTACTCGTTTAGGTATAAATGCTTCTTCGAAAAGAGATGGTCCAAAATTGTATAAAGCCCAGGATTATACCCAGTCATTATACCCTGGCGTAAACAAAAGAAAAAAAAATATATTTTCTACTATTTAAATCCACGAATTTGCTTTTATTCTTTCGAAATAATATTCATTCTCTCCGAAGAAATGCAACACTAATACGAGTAACAATGGCGGATTGATGACGTTTTCAACGCAATAGTCGTTTTGACGTTTGCTGTCAAATGTCATGTCATAGTTACTATAAGGTCGCCATCTTGCACAACTCAAAAACTTGGGTTTTAATTTTATTTATTTCTTTTTATTTAGTATCATTTATTCACTTATTTATATTTTAACGAATACCCTGTGTTTTTTAAGTTTTAATGATACGGGGTATATGAGTGGACCAGAAATGTACCATCTTATATATATTTCTTAAGTTCTGCTTCCAAGGCTGGTTGGAAATTTAACATTATCGCCTTAAAACCTTAAGTCGATAATGTTTAATTCCGATTTTTAATGATAGTAACCTGGACCGACGTCTTTACTTGCTCTCCGAGTGGTGTTAACACTTTTTGACTCCTTGTTGAGAATTATTTATCGTCATCAACCCATATTCGGCTCACTGCTGAGCTCGAATCTCCTCTCAGAATGAGAGGGGTTAGGCCAATAGTCCACTACGCTGGCCCAATGCGGATTGGCAGACTTCACATACGCAGAGAATTAAGATAATTCTCTGGTATGAAGGTTTCCTTCACCGATTGAGACACGTGATATTTAATTTCTTAAAATGCACACAACTGAAAAGTTGGTGGTGCATGTCCCGGACCGGATTCGAACCCACACCCTCCGGAATCGGAGGCAGAGGTCATATCCACTGGACTATCACGGAAGTATTATTATTTATAGCAACTTGAAATTTCGTACAAACTTCAATATTATGTACTGTGCTATGCTCTTTGCAAGGTCTTACACGTAAGATATGTAGCAGAGATCGATAAACACTCCTTGTTGTACGAGCAAACAACGTGGCGCATCGGTTAGGATACACATATGCATATTACAAATATTTAAACGTGAAGATTTGAATATTTTCCATATCTCAATAATTATTATTAGAACATGACCTACCTACTAATGCTACTTCATCATTATCAACCCATATTCAGCTAACTACTGAGCTTGAGTCTCCTCTCAGAATGAGAGGGTTAGTCCACCACGCTGGCCCAATGCGGATTGGCAGACTCCACACACGCAGAGAATTAAGAAAATTCTCAGGTATGCAGGTTTCCTCACGATGTTTTTCCTTCACCGTTTAAGACACGTGACAATCAATTTCTTAAAATGCACACAACTGAAAAGTTGTAGGTGCATGCCCTGAACCGGATTCGAACCCACACCCTCCGGAGAAGTTATAATTGTGTACGTTTCGGGACATTACACACACATCTGAGGACCGAGGATCAAACGGGTTGCAGGAAGCCGTTGGATGCAAGAGGCATGTCCAGCAGTGGACGTCCATCGGCTGTTAATGAGGATGTTGATGATGAAACACACACAATCCATTATTTCCTACGTACTAATCGTCTAAGATGCAAGTTTGTAGGTTAGAAGACCTACAAACTTGCGTCTAAGATGCAAGTTTATAATATATATAATGCGCTATTATAAGCAGATCAGGAGATCTTCTAACATTCTTTATTCAATTGTCTATGAAACACAGTAAGCGTCGAAGTTCGTCCTCTTTAATATTGCAACACAAAACACAGAGCGTAGGCACTAGAAGTTTTGGTGCAAACAATATACTATTCATGACTTTCAGGTTTATTCTTAACACTTTCTCAGAGCATAAAATAAATATAGGAAGGTGATTGTTTTCAAACACTTCCCAATGTTTAGAAAGGTAACCTACGCTTTGTCGTCATCGGGTTTTGGAGGATTCTTGCAGAAAGTCCACGTTCCGACACGTTCGGCATTCTATCAATAACAAACAGTTAGTATTTTAAACATTTATGATGAAAGCAGTTAGCTCATTGATAGATTTAACGAAGTGAAACATAATTTATTTCCTACGAATATTATTGAGTAGCCGGCGTATAATCATCGTCTGATAGGTACCTACTTACAAGATATAAAATAATCAATATTATAATCATATTATCAGCCTAGCTGCACACAGTACACAGCAATGCTGCTTGACGCCGGAAATAAGCATGGATGTACTTAGTACTTCCCCGTCCTCTCTCCCCGCTCTCACAAAAAGCTGTATATTGTAAGCTGTATGTAACTTACACGTGAAAGATTTGAAGCTGTTCCAATGCTGGTAGAGTGAAATTTGTATTATAGACACTGTAAAGATACCTTAATTACGATAATGGCCGGGACAGATAGCTTAAAGTCCGGTCGCTTAGAGCTGCGTTTCTGACACCTGTCAATGTCAACGAGAGGAATAATGTCAATGAGATATCAAAATATCTTTTATTTCCCTTAATAAAGAGTAATAACATAAAAAAATGAACAATTATGCCAACTTACAATGAACGTTTTAATTTTGGGCTAAAATTAGTAACTACTCAAAATCACTAACGCGACTGGCAGCGTGACGGTGTCTATGCTGCCTAACAAACAACTGAGCTCAAGTCATTAGATAACCTCTTATTTATACCAAAACTGATACCTCCCTCTTCGATAACATAAATAATAAATGTTCATACCACCTGTAATCGAGGAGCTTGTAACAGAAGGTCAAGCCACCATAGACTGTTACACTATTGGTTTTTCGAGTAGTCTTGTCTTCCGCTTTTGATTAAATACAATATGAATGTTACTTTAAGTACGGCGATAATGATAATGATCATTGAAGTTCTAGCATTATGCACTTAGCGCGTAAAGTGACCCTTTAGATTTATATATTACAATAAGTTAATAAATACAACAAGGTTTATGTATAGATTGTTTTTTAAAACTGTTTGCGGTTCTGTGCTAATCAAGAAGCGGTCGTTTTATTTTAATAAAGTCGAAAAAATCCGAAATGTATTATTCCAAAAATATTAATTATAAATTGGCGTGAGAAAAGAAAAATGCACCGGCGTAAGATTTTCTGACTAAACATATTTATAGCATACGCTATCTTATCTCTCTATCCATGTCATAATACCTATTTTTATTAGGTACTAGCCGACTAGCCGACTAATCGGTTGCAAAGAGACCGATTAGTCCGTCACGTAAAGAAAAAAAAAATTTCTAGAGCTAGACGAACTATATAAGCAGCGCTGCAGTGTCTACACAACCATAACTATAAGCGGAATGGCGCAGCGTCATAGATTTTCTGACAGGAGCATTCCTGTAATATGCATCTATCCGTATCATAATATTTATAGCGCTATCTCTATCCGTCTCATAATATTTACAAAGCCAGTGTAAGCGTGCAACATGCAGGGGAAAGTGCAGCTTCTAGTATCTAGTACCAAGAGTTGATGATGTCTTGAGATGATGTCCTCCTTCACGTATCTGTCAATGGCGACACCCTTGGCTTCAACGTCTAGAGTGCTCCCGGATGTGGTTGGCAAAGCCAAACTTAGTTTTAAAAGCCCGCGAATGTTAGCCTGCAGTGTTAAGACTGTAGACAAAAGCATAAGAGCAGAATGCGGCGGCGGGAACATTCCTATAATATGCGTCCGTCTTTATCTCTATCCGTGTCATAATATTTACAAAGCCAGTGTAAGCGTGCAGTGGACTGTGTAGCCAGCGCTTGCAGTATGGCTCTTGTCTAGAGCTATAATGTGAGAGGAATGCAGCGGCGGCGTCAGAGATTCTAACAGGAGCATGTCTACAATATACGGCTGTCCTTAGCGCTATCTCTATCCGTGTCATAATATTTACAAAGCCAGTAGATGCTAGCTTAGCAGTGGACAGTGTAGCCAGCGCTCGCAATGTGGCCCTTGTCTAGAGCTATAATGTGAGAGGGATACCGCAACAGGGATGTCACAGATATTCTAACAGGAGCATGTCTACAATATGCGTCCGTCCTTAGCGCTATCTCTATCCGTGTCATAATATTTACAACGCCAATCTAAGCGTGCAACGTGCAGTGGACAGTGTAGCCAGCGCTTGCAGCACGGCTCTTGTCTAGAGCTATAATTTGAGAGGAATGCCGTGGCGGCGTCAGAGATATTCTAACAGGAGCACGTCTACAATATGCGTCCGTCCTTAGCGCTATCTCTATCCGTGTCATAATATTTACGAAGCCAGTAGGTGCAAGCTCGCAGTGGACAGTTTAGCTCCGCTTGCAGCATGGCCCTTGCCATGCAATGTCTAAAGCTAAGCAAACTATAAGACCAGCCCTGCAGTGTCTAGACAAACCATGACGTGTGCGTGTGAGATTTTCTAACAGGAGCATGTCTACAATATGCGTCCGTCCTTAGCGCTATCTCTATCCGTGTCATAATATTTACGAAGCCAGTGGGTGCAAGCTCGCAGTGGACAGTTTAGCTCCGCTTGCAGCATGGCCCTTGCCATGCAATGTCTAAAGCTAAGCAAACTATAAGACCAGCCCTGCAGTGTCTAGACAAACCATGACGTGTGCGTGTGAGATTTTCTAACAGGAGCATGTCTACAATATGAGTCCGTCCTTAGCGCTATCTCTATCCGTGTAATAATATTTACGAAGCCAGTGGGTGCAAGCTCGCAGTGGACAGTTTAGCTCCGCTTGCAGCATGGCCCTTGCCATGCAATGTCTAAAGCTAAGCAAACTATAAGACCAGCCCTGCAGTGTCTAGACAAACCATGACGTGTGCGTGTGAGATTTTCTAACAGGAGCATGTCTACAATATGCGTCCGTCCTTAGCGCTATCTCTATCCGTGTCATAATATTTACGAAGCCAGTGGGTGCAAGCTCGCAGTGGACAGTGCAGTTCGCGCTTGCAGTATGTTCGCGCGCGCCGTGGCGGTCGCCGCGCTATGCGCTTGTGCGATCTCGACCGCGAGTGCTATCCAGGTTGGTTATTTTTTTTAATTAGTTTCGAAAATAGAATAATTTAAAAAATCTACAAAACCCAAATACAAGGCACATTGCAATTATTTGGCAAGTTAAAATAATGGGACAAAAATATTTTGGTTTAAATTATTTTAGTTTTATTTTCTTAATTATAATAAAGCATAACCACTCATCACAGATGTGAAGTGTTGAAAAACAATTCAAAATTTTACAGAAGTTAATTTAACGCATGAAATACTAAGTTAAGGTTAAGGTAAGGCATATTGACGTCACTATAAATACTTTGTTTAACTACTTAATAATGTTTGAAATCTGTTAAAATGGATTTTATCTCAATTTACATGAGGTCATGCCATTGCATATACTCGTACGTATATAGGTGTCTAATTAAATATACTAGACGTATTAAAAGTTCAAAAAACTTCTTGATAATATGTCTTAAATTGCAAAAACTAAGAATCTTGTTAACAGGCCTGAAAAATGTTATAAACATGTAGGTAAATATAAATAAATAGCTCTATCATGTAGACAAATGAGCCCTAACCCGGGGCCTAACTTGTTGAGTTTAGTTTAGCAGTTACCATGACAACCTTCCCAATAATTCTAATCAAAACAGATAACAAACCATAATACTATTATTGTATGGTCATCAAAAACATTTTTTTATTTTTTATTCTTTACAAGTTAGCCCTTGACCTCACCAGATGTTAAGTGATGATGCAGTCTAAGATGGAAGCGGGCTAACTTGCTAACTTTAACATAAAATAACATTGAAATAATAAACGATCGGAACGACATCAGGCCATTGACCTCTAATAAAAATATTAGTGGACCCGGTCAAGCTTCGCTTTGAGCCCTCTACCCTGTTCTACTGCCACCCTACGCCTACGCCTACCCTACCCCTACCCTTAAACTATCCCTACCCTACCCTAGTCGTCGTTATCAACCCATATTCGGCTCACTGCTGAGATTGAGTCTCCTCTCAGAATGAGAGGGGTTAGGCCAATAGTCCACCACGCTGGTCTAATGCGGATTGGCAGAATTCACACGCAGAGAATTTAAAAAAAAAATCTGGTATGCAGGTTTCCTCACGATGTTTTCCTTCATCGTTATAGACACGTGATATTTAATTTCTTAAATGCACACAACTGAAAAGTTGGAGGTGCATGCCTTGGACCGAATTTGAACCCACACCCTCCAGAATCGGAGGCAGAGGTCATATACACTGGGCTATCACGGACGGACGGATAGGCTATATATTTTCCCCGTATTCCTACGGGAAAGGGAACCACGCGGGTGAAATCGCGCGTCAACTAGTAGTTTATAAATTATAATGTAATGCTAGCCATACGATCAAGTATACCCACATTTCTGCAGCGTTGCCCGCAGTAAAAGACGTTTCATAATGGCCATTGACGATCAAGTATGCCCACGTTTATGCAGCGCTGACGGCAACGAAGACGTCTCATGTATGCTTAAAGTCGAGCCGTCATGCACGCAGCGACCAACACATCAGTTATAGCCGTGAATGCTGCAGAAACGTGGGTATACTTGATCGTCAATGGCTAGCTTAATGAGGCAGAAACCACGAGGCTCATAGGTATGTAATTGCCGAGATGAATGTGTCCCGACACCTCGCGCTCGGGTTACCGCACCGCCATTCGGCCGTGAGACCATAGTTTGCTGACATTACTTAAATAACTAAAACTATTCAAACAAATAATTTATTACTATAGCTTCGTATACATCCTGCCTTTTATGAAGTAGGATAAAAGTATGCCCGTTTATAGTAATTGTTTGTTTTAGGGTTCCGTAGTCCACAAGGAACCCTTATAGTTTCGCCACGTCCGTCTGTCTGTCCGTATGTCTATCCGCGGTTTAGCGCAGAGACTATTAATACTAGAAAGCTGTAAATTAGCACGAGTATGTATATTAAAAATGTGAACAAACTCTTTCAATAAAATCTTGATTTTTTTAATTTTTAAGGTCCCTACATGCAAAGTGAGGTTTTTATCGTCTATCCCATTATGTGGGGTATCGTTATCGGTATTTTTGTCTATTACAGTAAGGATTCAAGCGAACGGAACCCTACACTGCGCGTGGCTCAACACACACTTGGTCGCTTTTTTAACTTTTTTAACAAAGCGTTTTTTTTAATTTTAGCGTTGTTGTTCTAATCTAGGGTTAGCTTATATATTGGGTAAACTAAGCAAGGCTAGAGCCGCGATAGCCCAGTGGAAATGACCTCTGCCTCCGATTCCAGACGGTGTGGTTTCGAATCTGGTCCGGGGGATCTCCAACTTTTCAGTTGTGTGAATTTTAAGAATTTAAATATCACGTGTCCCAAACGGTGAAGAAAAAACATCGTGAGGAAACCTGCATACCTGAGAATTTTCTTAATTTTCTGCGCGTGTGTGAAGTCTGCCAATCCGCATTGGGCCAGCGTGGTAGTTATATCTATAAGACTTTTTATCCATTAAACAGATGGGTGAAGGTCGTTTCTAATACGGATCTTATAAATTATATGAAACTATATATCTTACCTCATATCTTTCTTATTTTAAGCTCGATATTTTCATAGACCCAGGATTCAAACCCAGGACCTCCGAAGACCACAGATTCAGTGTGCAAATACCTATTCAGTAAAAGAATAATAAAAACCTATAGCGTACCTACAATAAGAAAATAATAACAGAAGATATAACTGTGGAAAATCTCGATTTTATTAGACTTAATATATGCAGTTGTTACCCACCACACCGCTCCTTCGAAGCTATGTAGAGTGATTGCACGTGACGAGTGCATTATGACATAATAACATTATCATACTTACTATAGACCTTGAGAATGGCGGGCAAACTTCATTACACACAGACAGTTTATATTTATAGCATCGATGTTTTATTGATGACTAGCTGACGCCGCGCGGTTTTACCCGCGTGGTTCCCGTTCCCGTAGGAATACAGGGATAATATATAGCCCATTGCCTTCCTCAATCGGCCTCCGTGGCGTAGTGGTATGCGCGGTGGATTTAATGACGGAGGTCCTGGGTTCGATTCCCGGCTGGGCCGATTGAGGTTTTCTTAATTGGTCCAGGTCTAGCTGGTGGGAGGCTTCGGCCGTGGCTAGTTACCACCCTACCGACAAAGGCGTACCGCCAAGCGATTTAGCGTTCCGGTACGATGTCGTGTAGAAACCGAAAGGAGTGTGGATTTTCATCCTCCTCCTAACAAGTTAGTCCGCTTCCATCTTAGATTACATCATCACTTACCATCAGGTGAGATTGTAGTCAAGGGCTAACTTGTAAAGAATAAAAAAAAATTAAAAAAAATCAATGGGCTATCTAACAGAAAGATTTTTTCAAATCGGACCAGTAGTTCCTGAGATTAGCGCGTTCAATCAAACAAACAAACTCTTCAGCTTTATAATATTAGTATAGATGCGTTGTCTTGACAACCATTGCATACCCATTTCACCGACCATTTGATGGGCCAGTGATGGTCTATCGTGTACATCCAGCATTTATCATTATCAACCTATTTTAACGGCTCACGATACGGTTTCTACACGACATCGTACTGAGCGCTAAATTGCTTGGCGGTACGTCTTTGCCGGTAGGGTGGTAACTAGCCACGGCCGAAGTCTCCCACCAGCCAGACCAATTAAGAAAATCTCAATCTGCCCAGCTGGGGATCGAACCCAGGACCTACGTTTTGTAAATCCACCGCGCATGCCACTGCGCCACTGAGGCCGTTAAAATTGTTAGAAATAACGGTACGATGTCGTGTACAAACTGAAAGAGGTGTGGATTTTCATCCTCCTCCTAACAAGTACGCTTCCATATTAAATTGCATAATCACTTACCATCTGGTGAGATTGTAGTGAAGGGCTAGCTTGTAAGGATTAAATAAAGGATTGTGGTAGTACTTCCCCAGATAAGCGATGTCAGAAAGCGACTAGACTATAGACTAGTTTTCAGACATTAAAGTTTGTCAATCAGCCAATAGCAAATGAACTGTACACATCGCTAGGAGAGTAGTATTTCTGTTGATATACCAATTTGGCTGAAAACACATGTATTTGCGACTCAAGGTCGTTTAATGACGTCATAATGTGAAGGATGACGTCGATTGTAGCCGAAGAGACAGTGGCTTGAAATAGAACTGCAAAAATACGAAGCGTTAGAGTTTAACGGTTGTTTAAATTAAAATGTTAATAGAATATACATAATATAATACAATTGAGACGGTGCTTATTGTTATGGGTATATAATTTTGTTTTTTTTTTTTACGATTAAAGTAATTTATAACAAATACATCTGTATAACTGATCATCAGTTGGGCGCTCCTGAATGTTTTATAGGATGATTACGTACGATTATTATAATCGTAGATTATGAAAATTTGCATAATGAGATTTTTTATTATTGTTTTATAAAAACAAAGTTAGTCTTCTTGCATTATTAAATGTATGGTTTCATACTTTTAATATAATATCAAGTATGATGGAACAGAAAGCAAATAATTATAAAAATATCTTGATAATAGTTTCCTCTAACTGCCAGTTTCTTCATGTAAAGCTAAAGTAACAGTAAAAGTAGTAAGTAGTAAAGACGACTTTATTTTTCCGTGATTAAGACCGTCACTTTTGCTTTATGACGTTAATTTTGACTGTTACTTACGATGAAGAAACTGGCCGTAAGTCTATCTAGAGAATTTGCGGCATAACGCTATTTCGAAAAGCCCCATTGAAATCGAAAATATCGTTCTTTCGTCGATAAAATGATAAGACAAACGTAGACATTAGTTTGGCCCGCATATAATGCTCTGCGATGTGTGTAGGTGGTCTCTCAGACTACATGAATGCACGCGACGTCACGATGCATCCAATGTCACCGGCCTTGAACCACAAATACTAATGATCTCAGACCAATTGTGTAGTAACTGATGTTGATGTATTTAGACATCGTGTTGAACATGTCACAGACACAGCTTATCTAACGCATCCTAATAATATTACATACTGATGGTCCAGAGGTTAGTTTTTAAGATATCGGTCCTGGGTTCGAGTTCTGGGTCAGGCTAATAATTTGTAAAACATTTTTTCTGCGATTAATTAAGCTTCTTCATCATCATCATCGTATCAGTCGATGGACGTTCACAGGACATGCCATCTGTAGGGACTTCCTAACATCACGAGCCTGAGCCATCATCTAGCGAATCGCTGCTGTTTTTTTTTTTAATTTGAAATGGTCACCTTCAAATATTAAAATTAAAGGGATCTTTAAGGGGTCGGACGAAGTTTCCTAATATCGTGTGGTATGAGCAATGAGCATGGTTTGACAAACTTTTATAAACCACAAAGGTCTGGCCATACAGGCTGTCGTGTGCTATCGTTCTTATTCATAATACCATCTTTATGTAGATTACGTGAGCGTTATGTAGATCAAGAGCAAGCGGTGATACTGCCACAGTCAATATACCTACTCGTTTATCGTACTTATTGTTTACGCGGTACATTCCGCAAATTCCTATCACATAATATACACACGGTTTATCTAACATACGCGTTTGGTCACGATTTACGATCTTATTCACGGATTTTTTACGGTTCCGTACTCAGCATAGTTCCATTATTTCTGACTGTCTGTCTGTCCGAGACTTTTATTACTAGACTAGCTTTTAAAGTTCTAAAAGAGGAACAATTCCGTCATACATGATCCCAACGGAATAGTTAGGTTAGGTTAGGTTAATAAAGTACCTATTTAATCATCTATACTAAAATATCTATAGAGGTCCAGTTTGTGTATTTGTGAGGTTTTAAGAAACCAGAGGTAAGGGTAGGTTCTACTGAACCGATTTTGAAAATTCTTTTACCAATAGAAAGTCACGTTATTTGTGAGTGTCAAATGCTATATTTTATCCCCGTATGCCCACGGGAACGGGAATTACGCGGGTGAAACCGCGGGGCGTCTGCTACTTGTAAATATGCCTTTACCTACCGACCTTACCTTGACTGACTGACTTATGAATCTCAACTGGCCTCGAAAACTGTTGATGAGATCGTAAAAGAGCAAGATGAACTTGCTAAAAACTGTTTTCTTGTTGAATATTTAGCGTTGTTTTATTAGTTGTAAAGTTTAATTGAATTCTTTTAACACAATAACACTCTTAGTAAAGGTTAGTCGTTATTAGGTTTAAGTTTAAAATTATAATTCCTGTTTGCTTTTCGTTTCTTAATTTTCTCGAAATAACGACTATAGATTTGAATGTTACAATGTATTAAGGGAATTATAGGTACTTCATGTGGTCGGCATTAGTAGCAGCTCTATATTGCTGCTTAGCAGCAGAAAAGAAAGTAGTACTATCTCTGTCGAACACAAAGATTTGACTATGGTAGGGGACCATTATAAGTGCAGATATTAAAAAAAATAGAAACGCAGATGTCCCACCCTCTATACTTTGTATGCCCCAGACGAAAAAAAAATAATGCGTCACGATGAAACTCTTAGCTTAATGGGTTGATTTTGATATATAAATTAATCATAAATTTTATTTTTGGCCCTAAATATATAAAATATAGGCAAATAGCAGACGCCCCGCGGTTCACAGTATATAGTACTAAATAGTACTATAACATACATAACGCGGTATATAGTACTAAATAGTACTATAACATCTCACAGAATACCTACCTAGGAGGTAAAAATCAAATTTTAAAACCCCGCTATTTCCTAGATTTTTATATATTTGAATTAATTTACAATTTTAAGGTAATTTTATCACATTTAGATTATAAGGTTTCTTGGTATATATAATTTCACCTGTGGCAATATTTGGACATCTGCTTCAACTAGAAAAACTAAACTTCACACGGACGAAGTCGCGGGCGTCCGCTAGTATCCAACATAGGTTTGTAATGAGTCCTCAGAGTATGCAGTGAGTTTATGCATGTATGAAGTGCACGCTTAACCTGCCAGTGTGTATACTCGAATATTCCAGCAGTGGGCTGTGAACGCCATGGCGGAAGAAGATTATACGATCGTGTATAACGTAATACATTTTATGTTTCCTTTGTGACATCATGAAATAATAATTTTAGTTAATATACAACTTTATGATCGCCACCGCTCCGAGGTCGCCCTGAAAGATTGAAAATTGTTTTTAGTTTTATTATTTTGCACTCAAACGTTTAGGTGACCGTATGAATAAGCTTTTATTTGCTGTTCCAGTTAAATTACCTATTACGTGTGGGACACAAATGAAAAAAAAAACGTTATTAGCTAGATTAACGAATTTAAAATTTTAAACTAAATCATAATCTAGAAGACACTCCGACTCAACGTCGTCCATACCCAACCCTTTAGGCTTTAAGTAATGGTAGGTAATCTCTACTAAATACTACTCCGGGCTTTAAGTAATGGTAGGTAATCTCTACTAAATACTCTACTCTAATGTTTATTAATAACAATACTAGCCAACTCAAATTCTAGCTAGTTTTTGTATTGTGTGTAAATTCAGAAGCTCCTGAAGAAAAGTAATAGGTGAATATGAATGAAGGGTTAGCAGAGCGAGAATTCTGGAGAAAATAAAAAACATTTATTAAAAATATTATTCTTTACAAGTAAGCGCTTGACTACCTCACCTGATGGTAAGCGATGATGCAATCTAAGATGAAAGCGGGCTAACTTATTAGGAGTAGAATGAAAATTCACACCCTTTTCGGTTTCTCGTATCGGAACCGGATCGTACTGAAACGCTAAATCGCTTGGTGGTACGTTTTTGCCGGTGTAGGGTGGTAACTAGTCATAGCCGAACCTCCCACCAGCCAGACCTGAACCAATTAAGAAAACTTCAATCCGTCGTCTTGTAAATCCACCGCGCATATTACTGCGCCACGGAGGCCGTCAAAACAAAGACTTTGTGCAACAAAGACTGTTTATTTAGCACCCTTTTTAAAATAATAATGTCATCTATTCCAGCCACAAGCGAGAATATACATCGACGTAGCACCAAAGCGAACACCTCGACCGACCAGGATCTTCGAGCTGGATGACGTCGAGAAAAGATACACGCCCGAGCTGGTGCAAGAGCTGGAAGCCACCAAGGACAATGCTCTCCTTCTGTATACGGAGTACTCCTCAGCTTCTGCCGGGGAGATGAAGGCGTTTCTCAGAAACATCAGCTCGCTGCTCCAGGATACTATAAGGACAATGGAGACCAGGGTTCTGGATCGTGCTGTAAGTATTTAAACATGTTTTCTTTTAGAGGATTTACAAACACGTAATTTTTTCACAGACGCACACATTTTGCAGACCTCCAAGATACGAAATTCAAAATATCACCAATCAAGCACCTCGGAGGTGATGGGTACCAACTCGGTTACTTGGAGGACCTATCTAGTACCTACGTAATAGTAACGGGGATTTCCATCGCCTAGCTTAAGATTTTCGAGCTTGCTGGCATGCTGTATGTGGTACGCACGTAAGGAAAGTCTTGTAGGGTACGTCGTCAAAACAAGCTTTTGATTTTGTTTTGAAATTGAATGGAAGGAGAACAGTAATCCCAAAGTCTACGCGGACGAACCCGCAGACTTTAGTTCCTCCTACTTATATATGAGGGTCGTGACCACCTCCATTCTTGAATTTCAGTTTTATTGTGTCATGGCATCGTGATCTGCCTCTTTACTTCCACTTTGCCAGTGACTATCAGTTTCTTGAGATTATTTCTGTCTTTCCTGGCACTGTGTCCAAAGTATTCGCTTGGGGAGATGGTAGAGAGCCTAGATTTCAATCAGAGAGTTTTTTTTTCACTCACTTTCAGAGAGTTGGAAAAGTATAGATGCGTTAGTCCGAAATGGGTCCATGGGATCCGGAGCATTTTCCTCCAACACTACATATCGAAAGCATCTATACGTTTGCGGTCAGCAGATCTCAAAGTTCAAATCTCAACTCCCTAAAGGAAAATGGAGAAAACTTTCGTTTGCTAGTCATAATTTTGAAATTTTGCTGCCTCACCATGTTCTGTGTCACTATGACGCGGGAACCCAAATGAAAATGAAAACAAGCGGTTATGTAAAATAGCCCCTAATTACTAAATGCATTCTACACTGCAGTTGCCAGAGCACAAATCCAGTTAATTTCTCTAATCAAACGCAGGTTATCCGTCTGTCCATCAGAACGTTCAAATAAACCTTGACTTAGTTGGAATCCCGAACGATTAGTCGTATTTAATTTTGGCAGTACTCAGACGTTTTGTGATCTTGTATGTTTTGAGAGTATGGATTGAGTGACTTTCTTTTATTTTAGTTTTTGCTCAATGATAAGTAATTAAACTATTAAATCAATTCATGTATAATATTGTATAGGTAAGTTTTTTTTATTGAGAAAGAATACAATAAGGAACTTAAGCTAACTTATCCTAATAACTTTACAAATCATGCCCACGTGGAATGGTGGCAAGAATACTGGCTGCATTTCCGCGCTGGACAGCCAGGTTGATCCTTTGCGCAAAAAATGAGCCAGCCCTTCTGTCACCAGTCAAGACAACTAGTAGAGTATCTTAACTAATGATGTTAAGGTTAATTAAGAAATCTCGTGAATTAGGTAAGCCAAATTTTTTGGCGGTTTGATAATATTAATGAGTTTTCTTTCTAGAAGTCGGAAGTAGTTGGATGTCTCTGAAATCACCATAATCTCTTAGACATTAAGTATTAATGATTATATTTAGAAAGCATCTAAATCTTAGTAGTAATTTTTACTGTTTTAGTCGATTTAGTGATATTATTTCAAATTCTGTAACGAATTCTTTACTTGTATTTTTAAACTGTATGAAGTTACTTCTATGATTAAGCTTCCATGGGTGCAAACAGGATTTGATCTAAATTCTTATTACGAGTAAAGATTAGTATTCTCTTCGTCTTAGCTGGTTCCCATTGTCTGCTTAATATTCTAAGTTCATATGTTATGCATAGTATTTCCAAGATTAGGTGCATTTGTGTTTAAAGTAGATACAATATATCTGGTGAAAATTTTCTCAAATTTATCAATCAAAGATATTAATTATTAATATTTTTCTGAAGTTTTTATAAAATATGGATGAGGTAAGATACAATGTGTAAAAAAGATTTGAAAAGAAATTGTTGGAATATTTGAAACGGTGTCATAATTCAAACCCATTAGTGTTTTATGGCTGGAATACTAAGAGTATATCGCGTGGTGCTACGTCTTGGTTTAAAGGTTTGTAACTAGTCACAACCGTCAAATATTTCCATCATCAGATCAGACTCAATAAATTTAGAAATCAATGAAGGATTAGAAATTAGAAAAGGGAGTGTGATGTAAAGTGATTTGAAGTGCGGGATTAGAAAAGGTCATGCTTATGTATAGGGTTCGCCTGGTGACGAAATCGCTGGCTCATTCAACGCGTAAATGCAGCCAGTATTTTTACCACCATTCCACATGGGCATGATTTCTATTTTCTATAAATATTAGGATAAGTTAATCTCAGTTTCGTATTATATTGTTCTTTTTAAATAACTATATTTCTTAAGTTTTGATGAGAATTTTCGCTAAATCAAATTTCAGGACGTCAGAAGTAAATTAGAGTTAAACAGTTTACGTAAATACAGTCAAATCCCAGGAATCCTACTCTGACACAGATCAAACAGCGAGCAATCCCTATCTAAACTCTAGGTACCATTAGCGTTAGCAAAAGTGGGTTAGATTACGTCTAGGATTCCTACGCGCAAGCATTCGATACGTGTAATACTCCGCGATAACACGGAACATCTGCTGCGGTCAGCTTATGAATAAAATATACTGTACCATTGCCATTACAATACCTACTTTACTGGTTTTTAATTAGAACCTGGTCCAGTTCCTTAGAACACACAGTTATTTTTTTTTTTTTTTTTACGTTATATAGGCTAGCGCTTGGCAGCAATCATGCTCGACAGTAAGCGATGATGCAGCCTAAGGTGGAACGCGCTTGCCTAGAAAATGCCTATTCACTCTTAACTTGAATATACCCATGTTGTAGGTGGTAGGGAAAACGGAAGCTGGAAGGGCATTCCATAATTTCGCAGTGCGGATCAGGAACGAAGAACCGAAACGCTTCGTACGAGTCCAGGGGACATCAACTACGTATGGATGCAGACCTCTGCGATGCCTGGCAGTTCTATGGTAAAAAGGTGAAGAGGGAACTAGATCGAAAAGTTCCTGAGCGCACTCTCCGAAAATAAATCCTGTAGAACACCGACAGACAGGCAACTTTTCGGCGATGCTCCAATGATTGCAATTTCGCATTAGTTAGCGCCTCGTTACCGATGAGCCTTCTAGCTCGGCGATCCACCGAGTCCAGAGCAGCAAGCTGGTATTTGGCCGATCCATCCCATAAATGGGAGCAGTACTCCATGCACGAACGAACCTGAGCTTGGTAAAGAGTAAGAAGCTGTTCCGGCGTGAAGTAGCGCTTCACCTTATTTAGGATACCGAGCTTCTTACCAGCTGTTTCTGCTTTGGACTCAATGCATTCTCCAAAGTTGAGCTTGGACGATATTGTAATACCTAGAAGCTCAATACTGTCGGTGATCGGAACAGGTGTATTCCGGAAAGTAGGAGTAAACTGGAATGGACTCCTTTTCGCAGTGAATAAACACGCCTGTGTTTTGGTAGCATTAAATTTGACTAGATTGGCGTCTCCCCAGTCGGACACCTTGTTTAAGGTCAAATTGACACGTTCTACCAATGTCTCTCTTTGCTCAAGGGTCTCAGCCCCACTAGCGCGAGGACTGGACATATATCTATCCGTTACAGTGCTGTCGTCGGCATACCCAAATAAACCTGGCTTGAGCAGGTCGTTTATGTGCAGCAGGAAGAGTGTAGCGGAGAGAACTGATCCCTGAGGAACTCCGGCATTGATTGCCATTGGATCAGACGAGCTGCCGTCTACGACAACTCGAAATGATCGTTCACTCAGGAAATCTGATATCCAGCGACATAGGCTAGAGGGAATCCCGTAGGCAGGAAGTTTACTTAAAAGGCCATCATGCCAGACCCGGTCAAAAGCCTTCGAGACGTCTAGTGAAACTGCGAGCGCTTCACCATGCTTCTCGATGGCTTCACCCCAGATGTAAGTGGCATACACTAGAAGATCACCTGTCGAACGGTTGCGACGAAAACCGTACTGATGGTCCGACAGGAGATCATTTTGCTCGAGGTATACCAGGAGCCTGTTGTTCAATACACATTCCATACTTTTACAAAGTATGGAAGTGATTGCAATAGGTCTGTAATTGGCCGGGTCGGCACGGCTTCCCTTTTTTGGTATAGGTTGTACATTAGCAACCTTCCAAGCCTTCGGAACCTGAGCAGACTTGAGGGAGAGACGGAACAGGCGAGTTAAAACAGGAGACAACTCAGGGGCACATGTTTTCAATAAAATTGCTGGTATTCCATCAGGACCACTAGCCTTATTCACATCCAAGCTGCGGAGCACCTTCAAAACCTCACATTGGCGTATGCGAATCTCTGGCATAACAGTGTCGCATGATGGTATGTTTGGAGGGGAGGTGCTCCCAGCATTGAGCTGTGAATTTTCCGCAAAAAGAGTCGCTAAGATGTTAGCCTTGTCTTTTGAGGTGAAAGCCAGCGATCCATCCGGTTTCAGCAAGGGTGGAAGCGAAGGACGACAGAAGTTGGTTTCAACCGATTTCGCAAGAGACCAAAAAGCTTTGCTACCCCGTGGATAAGATGCTAATTTGGCCCCAATGCGGTTGGTACGGTTGAAACAAGCCTTCTTTAGAACCTTCTTGTAGGACTTGGCAGCTAAGTTGAATGCTCTCTTCTTTGCAGAGATATCCGGAGCTTTAGTGGTACGGGCTTCAGCCCACGCTGCAAACGCTGAGTTTTTAAGAATTTCAGCATCAGCGCAAGCAGAGTTATACCACCGAGGAACCTTGCCATCCAGAGATATGTCAGCGTATGGAATAAAAAATTCCATACCCTGACGTATCACCTTTGATATAGCTTGTTCGCAGCTCGACGGATCATTAGAAGAGAAGCATATCTGCCGCCAAGGGTAAGATGCAAAGAAGTGCCGCATCTCATCCCAGTCTGCCGACTTAAACCGCCATACCCGCCTAGTACTAGTACCTAGTAAAAAAAAAAAAAAAAAAAAAAAAAAAACATTGAAACCGACTTGACCACACAGTGATCGGATGTGCCAAGGGGTGCGGCAACTGACACTGTAATCTGGTCTGGGTCGGAAGTCAGCAGAAGGTCCAGACAATTAGGTGTGTGACCTTCAATGTCGGGTATCCGCGTCGCTTCATGGACTAGCTGAGAGAGACCTAATGACAAGGAGAATTTAAGAGCCTCTCTTCCAGCGTGGTCTGTAGTCTGGTATGGGAACAGCCAGTCTTGGTGATGGGCATTAAAGTCCCCCAGAAATACTATTTGAGCAGCA
Organism: Bicyclus anynana; assembly: GCF_947172395.1. Classification (NCBI taxonomy): domain Eukaryota; kingdom Metazoa; phylum Arthropoda; class Insecta; order Lepidoptera; family Nymphalidae; genus Bicyclus; species Bicyclus anynana. The sequence goes on from NC_069092.1 coordinate 1,369,765, forward strand.
GGATACCGACGCAGGGCAATGTCAGCCGTCTGGGTAAGATATTGAAACATCCGAGTTGTCTCCTGATCACCGGTATGCGACCTATAGATGCAAGCATACACGATCTGCTCCATGCCCATATCCAATAAGCACCACAAGATGGAGAAGTTGGGCACCTCCAAGTTACGGAGACGTCGGGAACAGATGTCATTACGAGCAAACAAGCACACCCCAGCGTGAGATTTAAAATTGTGCTCCAACGCATATCCCGGGTAATGCAGGTACGCTGCATCTGCTGGACTACTGATTTGCGTCTCCGTCAAGAAGAATAAATTCGGCCTCTCAGTCTCAAGATGATGATGGACTGCAACGAGATTGGAGTGCAATCCCCTTATATTAGTGAGATGCACTTTGAGAGAGAGGGGGTGCAACCGCTGAACAAATTTACTCTTCTTTTTCTTGTGCTGCATAATTATCAAGTGAATAGGGTAAAGGAAGTGGAAGTTGTACGAGGCTCTGCAATCATAGACTCCACAATCTGATAAAAAAGATACACTAATGAAAGGCTCGAATGGAGACTGCGGGGACGCCCGAACCCCCCTGGAAATCGCCATCGGACCCTCTCTCCGGACGCCAACCGGCACGATGGAAGCCATTCCAGGATTTTTCGCTAGTTGGCGGGGCAGCCTTTCGTAGGTGGCTAACCTACAATTGGGCCCCCTACTAACTGCGGTCGGCCAGCGGAGAACCGTGCTTCGGATCCCGCTACCCTCCAAATCGAGACTTCCGGTGCATCTATTCCACAGATCAGGTTCTGTCACAGAAAGCAGAGCTACTGTACAGACCCAATTCCTTATGACGACTTTTGCGACCAACGCGCCGGAACACGACTAATCGTAACAGTTACCTGCCATAATCAGTCATTTGGCGACGCGGCTTTGATCGCAGGGTGGTTTTTCAAGCCACGACCGAAGTCTACCACCTCATGAAATGTCACTCATTTAGCACCACCCAGGGGTCACGTGTAGGGTATCAAGGGTTGGAACCAAACTTCGGTATTACCTACGGACGCGAGTGACTCTGATCCCCAAAAAAATTTAAAATTAATAAGGTACTTTAATTAAAGGTAGTTATTTAAGTTAATAAGGTACGAGTTCGCATACAATACTCAATCCTCTCTGTAATAACTTTTCAGAGCACCTATCTTTTAGACAGTAATCGAAAGTGCAACTCACATTACTATTTCCCTTTGATAGCTTAAAAATATGTCACCGACCCTATTAGATTTAACTTGTTTATGACATTAATTGGAGGACGAAGCTGATTGCAGATCGTAAAAGGAAACTATCGATTAATAACAGAGTACCTATATCATCTCAGAAGACATGATTATTTAAAAACTGTAGAGTTTTTTGCTGGCTCTTCTCATTAGAACCTACAACAATTTAAGTACTTGAACAGTACTTTTGTAACAGAAAGTATTCTGAACGGCCATCCTTTAGATCGGATTCCAGTGATGCAAAATAGGCATGGATAGTAATACTTCCCCGATCGGACTGCATTGTTAAAGCTATGTAGCATGTATTCCATTCAATAGAGCGATTTGTGAAAACCCTTTCATTCCCATTGCCATTATTAGCGAAAATTTGCATTTACAATTTCCCCATTGCATCATCCTATGGTGGACAACGAGCCTGTGATAACCAGATATACGTAATATTACGAATGCTGATAGTTTCTCAGGCCACGCTTCTATCATAGGTAAGAATTGTAGCCAATTATGGGTTTTGGACCGTAGTTTGGAAGGTTCTAAGGGTTCAGAACCTCAATTGTCCAAGTATAAAATGTAATTCTTCGACATTTTGTACGAGATATAATGAGGAATCATTTCTCCTATCGCCACACCCTTAACTTCATTGCAACCCTTCGCTAAAGACTAACGTTCTCTTGAAAAATTATTTAATGGGTTTTTCGAAGGGTTGCCGAGAAGCTAAGTGACTGGCAAAGCAGAACATGACTGTCGATTCACATTATGCCAATAAAAATATTGAAAAAGTTCCTCTTTTTCAATATTTTTATTGGCAGTGCTTTGACAAAGCACTCTCCTTCAAGAAAGGACGTTGAGCTCTCCCTCTCAACGTTCGCCTCGCTCGATTACACTTTTCGTAACGCATTCACCAGCTCACTCATCAAGTCAAGCGTAAATATTCGCTTTATACCTACTTGGACGGTTGTGGGTCTGGACCCTTCAAACTGCTAACTTCCAAAGCCTGTGGTGGTTCTAAACTCCCTAATTGGTAAGCACTTACCTTTTTTTTTGTTACGGGAGGGAAATCTCTTTCTGAGATACCCTCAGCGCATTTTGGTAGGCTCCGGTACCTCGCTCTAACTCGCCGGTGCCTTGCACAATGCCTCTAGTGCTCGTCGAAGAGTGAAAAATTACTTCTGCTACTACTACGTATAGAAGCTTATACCACTCTAAGCTGCTATCATCCAGGTGTCGCAGAATACTTACTAATACTAATATACGATTAGTAGGAGCAGCTGACACTCTTTTACCTTTCATATCGTAATTAACCCATAATCGGGTCACTGCTGAGCTCAAGTGTCCTCTCAGAATGAGAGGGGTTAGGCAAATAGTCCACCATGCTTGGCCAATGCGGATTGGCGGACTCTGGTGCAGGTTTCCTCACGATGTTTTTCCTTCACCATTTTGAGAGTCTTAAAATGCACACAACTGAAAAGTTGGAGGTGCATGCCCAGGACCGGATTCACACCCTCTGTAATCAGAGTCAGAGGTCATATCTACTGGACTGTTCATTTATTGAAGTATATCTGACTATTGCAAGCCCGGTCCATAGTGACATATTTCTTTCCTATGCCATCATTTGCCGCACAGTCTATTGTTGATCGATTAATTAGCATATCTATAAACTTGTCAGTACATAGTACGAGTATATGACTCATAATGCACTTTACTATTTGTTTGCGAAATGCGATGACTACAGTGCTGTTTTACGTTTTACGTAATCATTTATACCTACTGCGTACGGTGCTTCATTTAATTCAGTAACTAAGGCTTTTCATCATCATCTCCTTACCCTTATCCCACTTAAGTGGGGTCGGAAAAATATGTCAATCTTTTCCATTCGTCTCTATTACTCGTCAACTCATCATCCACTCCTTTTACACACATGTCCTCTTTCACACAATCCAACCATATCTTCTTTGGCCTTCCTCTCCCCTTATATCCTTCCACTTGCACATTCAACATTTTTCTAGTAATATAACTTTCCTCCCTACGCATTACATGTCCATACCAAGCTAACCTTCTACTCCTCAATTTTTCTGTCACTGGCGCCACCTTCAGACTTCCTCTTATATACTCATTCCTTATTTTATCTATTCTTTTCACACCACACATCCATCTCAACATACGCATTTCGTTCACATGCATTAACTAAGGCTTTTATGTAAGTAAAATTTGATGGGTTAAGGAACAAAAATTTTTTCATGCTCAGCCACTCACCGCAAGGCATGAAAAAAGTGACTACGCTGTTGTATAAATACATCAACCAAAGAACGAAATATTCTTATTAGTCCGGCAATTAATTAGACGGACGACTAGCAAATTGTCCGTCAACCTACGTGCGTTACTTTAAGTCAGTTCCGATGTTCCATTTTAAGATTTTTTTATGTTTTTGTGGAAATGTAAATTAGTAATGCATTTCGTAAATATGGCATAGGTAGGTACGTTACCTAAATTGGAAATATTTAATTCCTGAAATACATAGGTACATAGGTGTATATACTAGGGGGATGGGGGAGGGGGGGGGGTTTTGTCTAGAATGGATTTGTGCCCACCCTAGTATATGAAATTACAGATATGAAATTCTATTATTTCTGAATAATTTTTCAAATAAAAATAATTTTATTTATTTATTTTATTATCTCCCAAGGCGGTATATTTCCACGGTCCAACTCCACAGTGGTCTTCCTCACTATAGTAAGAGTTAAAAGTTATATATCTATCACATGCCAAGCGTGAGTCGTGACAGTGCTATCTTTTATTACGACATGGCTGACATAACATGTCTTCCGTCGTCACTTTCGTTCGAGATTTAATTCAATATTCGGCAATCTGCCAATCAGTGCCAGATAAATCAACTAATTTAAGCATATTGGTCATTATTATCGTCTATTAATAAATCCCCTCTAATCTATCTAATTGACGACCTTAGATGGAAATTTAAAGGAAATTATACTCTTTATGAATGGAACCCACTTGTTGAGTTATTGAGCTTTGATATGCCTAAGGTCGTAGGTCCAAAAGCTTACCGCTTTTATCTACAAAAGGAAGATTAAAGCTCAATCTGGAGGTATTATTTATTATGCATGCATTTTATTTAAATCATTGAGCCTCAATAGCTCAACGGTAAGAGCGGTCGGACTCATCACCGAGGGGTGGTGGATCGATCCCCGCCCTGTTGGTCTATTGTCATACCCACTCCTAGTACAGTCTTACCCGAAAAGTTGGAGGGGAATGTGAATATTGGTCATATTAAAAAAAAGATATGGCAAATATTATTTTAAAAAAATCTAGGTAATCTCGGGAAGAGCTGAACCGATTTTAATAGGACTCTCTCTGCAAGCTAACGGGACAACAGTTTTTCTGGGATAATCAGTAGCCTATTTATGTTGCTCTATAGCTTAAAGACTAACATAAATAGGTTACTAATTATCCCAGAAAAACTCATGGTTACCGTGGGATTTCGCGGGAATCCGAATCACGATATCTTTAAAACCGCTTGACGTTCAAAGTTAAAATTTGCCAGGAAGGTAGTTCGTAGGTAGTAGACATCCATTAAGAACGGATTTTTTGAGAGGGCCGGATTAAGGAGGTATAAGGGCAGACAAAGCCGCGGGCGTCGGCTAGTATTATATACCTAAATGGTTCGCGTTATTATAATAATGAATCAATTACTACGTAACGGCTAAATAAATCAAGCATTCATGCCAATAAGCCAAGCCAATGAACCGATTAAACTCATTTCCGTTTCCACTGCAAATGCACTCGCAACACACAACATTTGCAGTAAACACACACAATACATACGTGTGACACTCATGTAAAGTCAGAAATGCATACCTTAAAGTATTTCAAAACAATAGGAAAAACCAAGAATTTTGATAATTGGTCTATAATTGACGGATATATTATCATTAACAAACATATTCGTCTCACTGTTGAGCTCGGGTCCTCGTCTCGAGTGAAAAGGGTTAGACTAATAGTCTACTATAGATTGGCAGACTTCACACATGTAGAGATTTGAGAAAACTCTTAGATATGCAGGTTTCCTCACGACGTTTTACCTCCATGGTTTAAAACATGTCATATTTAATTTATTAAATCAATTCTATCACTATTCAAGGCTGCTGTGCCCAACATTTTAGTTGTTGATATGATCGCTAACCTTCTCTACAAGTAGCACTTTCAGAAGAATAACCCAACAGGAAATTTCTAGAACATGGGTCTTTGGAACGTTAAAGTAACGGTAAATACACAGGTCACTGTACGTGTAGGCACACCATACCATTCAGACGCATCAATGTTTGGCGGTAGCCATAAGGACTGCCCCGGACAAGCTGTCACAAAAAGCATCATCATACTAACCGATGGACGTCTAACTGCAGAACATAGGCCCTTTATAAGGACTTTCAAACATTACGATCCTGAGCCATCTGCATTCAGCGAATCCCTGCGATTCGCTTAATATCGTCAGTCTACTTGCTCGTAGTGGGAGGTCGACCAACACTATACGCTTTCCGAATTTAAGCAACATAAGGCATAAAGGTACTAATAAAATGTTCCTATATAACAGAATACGAATTATAAGTAGAAGATTTCTATTACAAATACCAAGTTCTCTCTGGTTAGTAACAGTATAAAAACAATTACATAAACAAACCAAGGTACGCAATAAAATTGACCTTTTCAAATGTATAGAACTGCTTGATTGACTAGGATTAGCTATCTGATAAATAACGAAGAGTAAATTGGAAACTAATTAGTCATATTTATTGGTATTACATAACACATTGTCAGGAATACCTTCTTGTAACTTATAACATTAGGTTTCTTCCCTGCATTCATTCTCAACCTATTTTAACTTCCAAAAACTCCATTGTTCCCTCAGGAGTTGTGAAAATTCACGCTGATGAAGTCGCGGCTATCCACTAGTCCAGCTCCAGGCTTTCTAAGTTTTATACTTACACCATTCATTCATCATTCATTAACACACCTGATGGACGTCCACTGATGGAGATTGGCCTCTTGCATAGACTTCCAAACACCACGGTTTCAAACCGCCAGCAGCGACTTCCTGCTACCACTGCTACTGCATGTCTGGGTCCACCAAGTGGGTGGTAGACCAACACTGCGTTTTCGGGTGCAGGATCGCAATTCTTGGGACCCTAACATCCATCGGCTCTTCGAGCTCTGCCCATTACCACTTCGGTTTCGCGATTCGCTGAGCTATGCCAGTGACATTGATTCTTCTGCGGCTGAATCTCACTTCTGATTCGATCCTCTCCTCTCGAAACTCCAAGCATAGCTCGTTCGTATTGCCCGCTTAGTGACTGAGATACTTTTACCAAGGTATTCTTAATTACGCCAAGGAAGTAAGCTACGGCCTCCGTGGCGCAGTGGTATACGCGGTGGATTTACAAGACGGAGGTCCTGGGTTCGATCCCCGGCTGGGCAGATTGAGATTTTCTTAATTTGTCCAGGTCTGGCTGGTGAGAGGCTTCGGCTGTGGATAGTTACCACCCTGCCGGCAAAGACGTACCGCCAAGCGATTTAGCGTTCTGGTACGATATCGTGTAGAAACCGAAAGGAGTGTGGATTTTCATCCTCCTCCTAACAAGTTAGCCCGCTTCCATCTTAGACTGCATCATCACTTACCATCAGGTGAAATTGTAATCAAGGGCTAACTTGTCAAGAATAAAAAAAAAGTCTCTATTCGCCAAGGAACTAGGATGTTTAGTGCTTTACTACTAAAAATAACCATAGAATAAAACATAGGCGCTTGCATTCATTTTACGAGATAATAAAGTCTATGTAAACAATGCAAGAAGATCTTTTCTTTTGCATGTTTTAGTGTTTACTCGACCTCGGTAATCCGCCACGGTGCGTTATGTGTTTTTTTTTTTTTTTTCCTGTCTGAGTAGGTGCCGATAGCTCCCTGCGGAACCACTACGGCGTCACCGGGGGGGTTGGGCGAGCGCAGAAGCATCGCCTGATGTGACCCGAAGGCTGAAAGAAAGATAGAGGACGGAACGGCTCTCTAAGGGCGTCTCCTATGAGACTCGGACCTCGGCTTAGAAAGCCATTCTGGAGGAGGTAACCGTGACCTGAGTGAATCAGTCCGGACGCCCCCAAGATCGTGAGTTAGAAAACCCACGTCCGGGTGACGTTAGATATCGGGGACCTTTAGATATCGGGGACCTTTAGATATCGGGGACCTATAAGATATCGGGGACCTCGCGTTATGTGTTATGACTTAGATTATACTCGTAAATGCGAATTTGAGTTTGTTTGTTTGTCACGCATAAACAGATTTTAAAAAATCTTTCATCAATGGAAAGGTTACCAGCACGTAATATGATTAATTATGAAGAATTTTTTTATTCCCTCATCCCTGTAACTAAGTACCTACCTTAAGAAAATAATTAACGGGTTTAATTTGAAGAAATTACATGTTTTAGCCCAGTGGATATGCCTCCGATTCCGAAGGGTGTGGGTTCGAATCTGGTCCGGGGCATGCACCTCCAACTTTTCAGCTGTGTGCAGTGGTGAAGGAAAAACATCGCGAGGAAACCTGCATACCAGTGAATTTTTTTAATTATCTGCGTGTGTGAAGTCTGCTAATTCGCATTGGGCCAGCGTGGTGGACTATTGGGCTAAACCCTCTCATTTTGAGAGGAGACTAGAGCTCAGCAGTGAGCCGAATATGGGTTGGTAATGATGATGATGATGATGACATGTTTTAATCCCCGACGCAAATAGAGGGGTTGTAATTTTGACGTGTCTGTCTGTCTGTTACGTTATACTCGCAGCTCCCGAATGGATGAAGCGATTTTAATTTGTTTTTTTTTTGTATTAAAGGTGAATTTTGGAGGTTTTGAATTTTTGTAAATCATGTGAATGTGAATGAATATTGATGACTTAATCGAAAGTGTTCTTAGCTTCGTTTGATGAGAAAATCAATGGTGGGAAAATTGGGATATGGCAATCCGATTGTTTACCTGGTTTTAATTGTTACCACAAATTTTTATTACCTATTTACCCTGTTAGCTACCTGGATCAAGAATTTTCGTAAATAAGAAAATTGAGCGTCTCTTCTAGATGAAGTCACTTACGGAAAATTAACTTGACAGTAATCAATTGTATATATGTTCCACGTATCGCATAGCAACTCGTTCTACCTATCTATTATAATAATATGAAATAATTGATACTAATTAACTAGGTTCAACTATTTTATTCATCCCGGCAGATGCAATTACGTAAAGTTACACTATTCAGTATTCAATGGGAAAAACTTATCGATTGGAAATTAATTGATGCAATTAGATGTTACACTTATAAGTCTCGATGTTATAAAACGTAGGTACTTCTGACTATGCTGAGCATCCACAAAAATCAATCTTAAAACTTAATACGTATGATTCAAAATTGTATGGTTGCATTTTTTCAAGATTTACCGTACTTACACGTTGGTACTAAACGCTAAGAATGTGGACGATCGACTTCCTTTTAGCGTGGTCTTAACTCTTAACTAACCAGCTCTAATGTCTAGTTGAACGAAAACAGTTTGTCGAAAGTTTAATTTTACTTTGGAGCAGTTTGTTGTGCTGTGATATACAACAGAGAGGTCCTAGGTTCGATTCCCAGCTTGCTTTAGTTTAGGATTTATCTATACAAATAGTAAAGAGAGGTAAAGTGTGTTTTTTTATTCTTTACAAGTTAGCCCTTGACTACAATCTGTTAGGAAAAAGATGAAAGTCTACACGACATCATACCAGAACGCTAAATCGCTTGGAGGTACGAATTTGCCGGTAGGGTCACTAGCCACGACCGAAGCCTCCCACACACAGATCTCAGTGGGATCTGAACCAATTAAAGATGTATAATTTTACACCAGGAAATTGTCAATTTTCTGAAATCTTTTCTAGTAAAATCTTTGTAATTAACGACAAGATCACAATCATTACTCTATTTATTGTTATTCGGTACAGAGACCTCAGCTGATAACCTCATAGTCAGATATGATGTGGATTGGTTCTTGGCCTAGGTATAAGAGTACCTATATACCCAATAAATAATATCTGAACACGAGTCTTACTTAATAGCGGTGCAGTACACAAAACATTATTCAGGAAAATAATTTTGACTGTCCCACTAGATGTTGAATGGCGACTCACGTTGTATGCTGTTCGCAGGCATAATATGAGGTACCTACTTTAGGAAAAAGATTTGACTATGGGTCTTGTGCTAAAGTTTGTGTAAATAAAACAACGATAACTTAGCATAATCACGTTTTTTTAGAGTCCTACATAGCGCCGGACCGAGGTAAATTTTAGAATGGAGCGAGATCCAATTATGGTGCCTTTCGCGCACGTAAATTCATCACATAAATTTCTTTTCGATCTTGTCTTTACCATTTCGGCGCCCCCTAGGATTTGGCGCCTGGAGCGACCGCTCCTTTCGCCGTATGGACGGTCCGGCCCTGGTCCTACAGGAGGAGCGTGTGACATCGAAACCAGATTTACAAAAAATCGTTGCTCAGGGACAGATGATACAATGACAGATATAAAGATAAACATTTTTTTGCCTTTGGCGCTCCTTCAGTTTTACACAAAACAGTGTCAATCAAATGGTTTACATTCAGGAGTGGGATAATTCCAGAAAATAAGCAAGGTCGGAGTTAGGCTAGAACCACGCCAGGTTACCTTCTTACGGCTTGTTGCCGTAGTAATTGCATGCGTCTAAATCCGTAAGCCATAAACCAAGGCGTTCGCAGGTTATTATTTCACGCGCAATCTTGAACCTTGACAGTGACGACGTAGTCGGGCTACGATTCCAGCGATTGTATGATAGTACAAGACTTGTACTATATTGGGATTTCGGTACTACAAGTAGGTACATGTTAAAATAATTGCTATATACCTTTTATTTTATATACCTTTTACCTCTCTGCGTCCCGGCGCTGGCACTCAGTGTCATGTGTGGCCGTTGGAAAGTAGACGTGTGTATAGAAGTGTTACGAGCACTGGCTTATACTATAGAATATATTTAATATTAGGTACCATAGCATATACTTACACCATTCCAACTTCCGATAAAAATGTGTTAGGAGTGTGTTGTGTCAATAGTCCAATAAGATTACTCTCGATGATGTTCTTTTATATATACTATTCGACACCCCGCGCTTTTATCCACCCAGTTCCCGTTCCCGTGAGAATACGAGTAATAAAATATAGCCTATGACACTCACAAATTACATGGCTTTCTAGTGTTAAAAGAATTTTTAAAATCGGTTCAGTAGATCCAAAGTTAAAATATTCCGCCCTACAACACCACAATCTTTACCTTTTTGTCATGTTAATAGATTGACGAGTATAATATTGTAAGTGTACCTATGATGATTCTATTGTTTTTAATTCTATTGAATCATCTATTTAATCGCTTTCTTAGGAGCCCCACTTTAAAGATAATCTGACATTGACTTGTAATTTAATATTAATTCATGGTTCGTGTGAATTTGTTTATTTTAACGTCTGCAACGAACACGCTTCTGCTTGCGTCATTACAGTAATGAGTTGTACTGTAATAGAATATTAGCAGGAGACATTAGCTAAGAGAGTCCGCTCAGGATCGGAGTAAACGTGAGGGATGAGGGCTTTCTAAGGTCTCGCGGTCTTTGTAGCCTCACGCATTGAAGAGCTTGACGAAAAAATAACAAATATTTTTTGCGAGGCCTTCCTGACCTCAGAGTGACATATTTTACGTTTGAGTTTTTCTAAATACCCGCTAACGGTGCAAAATTCTTGCATCCGTAAAGCAAGAATACTCTTGCTTGCAACATGAACAATTATTATTGGTGTTTTTAATGTTAAAAGGCCTCAAAAAATATACATTGTCCATTGTATAATATAAAAAGCGTTAATGACTGATACACTGTTAATTATATTGGCGTAAGGAAGGATTTTCTAAAATTTATCCTATTGCTTTTCCGTGGAATAGTAAAAATACCGTATATTGTTTGTTGGCTCAAGTTTTATTTTTTTATTGAAAAAAAAAAACTAAAAAATAACCTTTTTTTTACGTTCTAGAACCGCCGTTGCCGCGATGAGTTCGACGCCAACATGAGGAAGATAGAGACAGACGCGCAGCGAGCGGCCGCGTTCAGCGGGGAGAACCACCACAAGTACTTCCTGGGGCACATGATCGTGTTCCGCATGCACCTCAACAAGGTAGCGTGTTTAGTGTAGCGACGCCAACATGAGGAAGATAGAGACAGACGCGCAGCGAGCGGCCGCGTTCAGCGGGGAGAACCACCACAAGTACTTCCTGGGGCACATGATCGTGTTCCGCATGCACCTCAACAAGGTAGCGTGTTTAGTGTAGCGACGCCAACATGAGGAAGATAGAGACAGACGCGCACCGAGCGGCCGCGTTCAGCGGGGAGAACCACCACAAGTACTTCCTGGGGCACATGATCGTGTTCCGCATGCACCTCAACAAGGTAGCGTGTTTAGTGTAGCGACGCCAACATGAGGAAGATAGAGACAGACGCGCAGCGAGCGGCCGCGTTCAGCGGGGAGAACCACCACAAGTACTTCCTGGGGCACATCATCGTGTTCCGCATGCACCTCAACAAGGTAGCGTGTTTTAGGAGTCGAATGAAAGTCGCTGTCGAAAGAACTTGTGCTCGAGCAGGTCCTAGAACTTGTGACCTTGGGTGAAATAAAGATACCTTTTAGAATGCATTAACATTTATCTCCCCTGCCTGACATGATCTCTAAGCCCACATGAAATAGTACTGAATGAATGGATCTGGATGAAATTTGCCAAAGGAATGTCTAGCACATAGGCTACTTTTTCATTTTATCCCGATATTTCAACGAGAAAGGAATGCACGCGGGGCACTAGTTTCATAAAATAAGTTGGTTATTTCTGCATATCGTCTCCAAAGAGTAAAAAAATATTTTGTAGGTTTGGGTGTTCTTCTATAACAAGATCCCTAAGACTGTGACCTGCCATTGGCATAGCTTTAAGCAACGTGTTAAAAAATATTTACTTAGTTGAGGTTACTACACCAAATGAATTTTGAATTTGAATTTACTTAGATTTTATTGTTTTTAATTTTCCAGAGTCAAGATTACGTTCAAAGGTGTCAAAAAATCAATAGAGGCTGCGGTACCCCGTGTGAAGTAAGTTACTTTTAATCATTCACTGACAAGCCCTTGATTTCATCTGATGATAAGTGACGATGCAGTCTAAGATGAAAGCGGACTACTTTATCGATTAACTTTATTTATTTTAGTTTACTTCAAGCTTCAATTTGACATAATCAACTTAACAACTTCACCCTATTGGCTAGTACAGTCACGCAAATATCCAATAAGGTTCAACCTATCGACGACATACATAATCTTTAACCACTGGTATTAGTGGAGTCAAAGAATACATAAAACAAGTTTAAACTGGAAGTCCTCAGAAACGACTCCGATTTTGATGTTTTTTTTTCATTTTGTGTTTTAATATTATTTGAAATCAGAAACAGAAGAAAGAGTGGGGACGGAATGATTTATATTATTTAAACAATATATGTATGCTATTTATATAATAAATAATTGAAAAACAAAACACTACCGACTGAAATTGTTTTTCCAAATTTATATTGGACGATTTTAGAAATATACCTTTTCATTAAAAAAAAAGAAATATTAAAATCGGACAGCTCAATAAAAAGTTATGCAAAGGTCGAGAAAATATGCTCCATTGATTCCACTATATATAAGCATAGACAATACCACGCCGAAGAAGTGCCAAGTGGTACTGATGATGACGATGTTGATTACAGACGACACCAAGAATGGTGCGCTGGCGACGGCTGGCCATGCTTGAAATAAACCGCGTCAAAGACGACATCCAGCACTCCCGCCGCTCGTACAAGGACCTGCTGGTGCACGCGCGGCGGAAACTGCGCCATCTGCGGATAGAAGCGCAATTACGAGCCAAGACCGCCATCGCTGCTGTGGAGCAATGCGTCAAGAACACCACGTGTTAGAAAACCGCCATTTTGTACACTAGTGACAGAATAAGACAGGAAAAATATTAGTTGACGACAAACGTGAATAAAAATAGACAAGTATCAACAAGCGGTGGAGTTGTGCCAGTTCCAGAATTTCCGATTACGCTATTGGTCGACATTTGTTTATTTCTTTTCACGATGTATGTCGTTGGTTGCATGTTAGGCCTACTGGTATAGGATTGCATGTTAGTCAAAGTCGACCAGCAGTTATAGAGGACACGTCCATACTAAGTAATGCGAAAGAAAGCATGTCTATATGTTTGTTACATTTCATGATTTAACCATGTACCAATTTTGATAAAAGTACAACAAGCACAAAAGTATGAAACAGGTTGTTTACTATGATACCTACGCATTATGGGTATTATCATATTTTCAGTTGTGGGAATCGAACCCATGACCTTGAAAGTAGAAATCAGGGTTAATAACCACTGCGCCACTTGGTCCTCAAACAATTTGTGGATCGGCAGAACAATTTAATTTTTGCTTCAAGTCAGTGTTCAGTTTTATCGGATGCCAAACGGATAGCAACAGGCATGTGGGCTCATTTTGTTTTTTTTTATTATTCTACGAAATACATATTAAAATTATATTTGTACTACACGATAGAGCTTAGTTAAAAACCTTGTGCACGCCATTCCCTCTATGTCATATATACATACCACATTCACCGTGCGCTGCGATTTCGATGAACCCCTTTCTTCTTAAAACATAATGAAGACAGAGGCGTAGCGAGGGAGGGGTCGGGACGCTATTGACCCAAGCAGCAAAACAAAAGAAACTCACTACACGAGTAACTGCTAAAATTAAAGGTCAATAATTTAAATGATGCAAATTTTGTACTAAAAATTTCAATGTTGTTTCGTACTGTAAATATTTCTAAAATATAAAATAATAAGTGCCATATTAGAAAAGAAGCACGATTAGATTAGTTTAGCTTTATTATTGGTTTTACAGAACAAACCCATGACGAGTAAATAATACGTATAAGTAAACAGTGTTCAAAAGTTTATGCATTATTACTAAGTTTACTTATGCACTTTCCAAAAATGTTAAATATGTCAAAGTATGAATTTTATTTAAAAAAAAATTACATAATATTATACAAATGTAATGATGTCGTAGAATTTTATATAAAGTTATACTCATACATTTAGAGAAAAGTTTTTTCGAGGCTAAATCTTTCATAATTAGTGAGAAATGATTTTTGATCTACAGAGTAAAATATTTAATATGTTATTTTTTTAAATATTGTTTTTGATTATTTTATTAATATTTAAACATACCTAACATGTATTTTTAGCGTTGTAGTAAATTATAAAAACTGTTGCCATATCCAATATCCATAAACATTGATTTTACTCTGCCTATTATCTTATTATGATTAGGTACTTTGATTTTTAATTTTAATTATTTTCGGTGTTTGGTCTATTTTTGTGAAAAATTATAATATTTTTTTCTTAATAAATACTTCACGACATTACTATCATTATTAGAGATAAAAGTTGCAAGCTGAAATAAGATTATAAATCTACCAAAATTGGTATTCGCTGGTTCCTAACGATATTATAAAATTAAGTAATTTTAGAAGTAAAGTCTACTTGATTTTATTTTTTTTATAAATTTATTACATACTATTTTTTATTATTATTTACTTGATATTAGGGCCAAACCACATTGTGACTTAAAGTATTGTGAAGAGATAAAAATAAAATTTTGTAATGTATCTCTCAGTGTGTTTTGTCCTTACATATAAAAATATTTTGTGTTCATTTAGGAAAAAAAATAGTATTCGTACTTAGTATCACTGTGATAGTCGTAATAAATTAAATTATTTAATTCAATAATCTTTAGATTAAAATTAATTGGGAGTACAATAAACAATTAAAGTTTTTAATGTATCAGATTATTGTTGTTATTATTTTTAAGTTTAACCAAATGTATATTTTAAATAAACTTTAACAAAATTAAAACCGAGATTTTATTTTATCAAATTAGAAAATTAATGAAATAAAGATAAAGAAGACCTAAGCGTTAAGCGTACTTTTTTTTAATAATACATTATTTTTACAAGAATACTTGCCGTAGATATTAAATATAACTAATTCTCCCGGATTCCTCCAATTGGGGGAACCAATTCCGTACAATACTCGGAAAAACTGTGTTAGGAGTGGGTTCGACAATAGACCAGGCAGGAATCGAACTTATGATCTGTTCAGACCGGATCCTTTACAGTGGAGTTATTGTACCTACTTACATAATGCCAAGATTTATTGCATTGGCAAAGGTTATCATTCAATGATGGACAACAAACTGTCTGCAAATAAGGCAAATAAAGTTAAATAAGCAACAACATATTCTTTTTATTTGATATTATAAGTGCAATTAGGTTTAAACAAAATAAATGAAACATAATATTTTTAAGGTCTATGATAATTTTAAATTTTTCCGTTAGGGTAGGTTTTTAGCACTATTTTTTACAAATGCTTCGTGGTTTGACACCTATCAAAAGACTGCAAGTAGTAGGTAAGTATATTTCAAAAATGGCGAAGTATATAGGTAAGATTAAATTTTCTATACTTAACTGTAATAAAAAAGACCATGTTATCACAAATTTTCATTTTCCATATTTTTTTACGTAACATAATTTTTATGTTTTTTGCTGTCAGTACCTCGTTCTTGACATTAGGGCCTGAGCAGATAACGCAGTCAATTGATTATTATTTATTAATTAGTATTTGTAAAGAAGCGCTTAGTAGATTAGTAACAGTTTCAATAACATGACGGGCTATAATTATTTCTTATTAATAACAGTTTTACTTCCAATCGCATACTGCGAGGTAAGTCCTTATAATTTTAAATTTTGCTATATTAAGAAAAATAAACTAATTGTCATTTTCATCGTTATATAAACGGATTTATCAACGACGACGACGGACGTGTAAAAAAACATTCCATTATAAAGGTTTGACACATTAGGTTATTGGTAAACCTTTGTTTAGAGAAAAGTTTTTCGAGGCGTTTCTTAAGTCTGGTGACTGGACTAGACATGATAATTATCTCATATTCTCAAAAGAAATTTTAAAAATACGCTATCTATAAGCACTAGGATAATTGACAGCCTCAACCTTTGAAATCTGCTACCTCCCAAAGGCGCAGTGGGTAATGACCCTACTTTCTGCATCCCACGGCTATGGTTTCCCACAACTGGAAAATATTTGTGTGATGAGCATGGGTGTTTTTCAATGTCCTGGTGTATATTTTATACATTACATAAGTATTTTTATGTATTTTATAAATATATATGATGATATCCGCTGTCTTAGTACACATTACACAGGCTATACGCTTACTAAGGATAAGTAGTGATTTGTCTATTGCCATTTCACAACTTGCCCATGGCAGAGGCAAGAGCTAATAATGTTTTAGCTTTTAAAAAATCATGAAGCCAAATCTATCAGTCATTCGCTCTAATATTCTAGAGTACAACCGAGAGTACAGAGAAGTTACTTGAGACGTACAGAAGCTATATCAACGCGTCGCTCGATCTGGACCGCAGCGACCGGCTGGTGATGAGGAACTGGAGCAGTGACTTCCTGCTGCAGCTCGTCAACGTCACCTCGCATTACCGCCTGGAGATGGCGCGGCACAGGGATCACAGCTTTATGGGTATTAAAGCTAATCCAAAGGTACTACTGGCAGTGGATGGTTTCATTCTTAAGTCATCACCCCGACCAAACCGAACGTCAATGTGAATATAAAATTCACGCGTTTTTAAATTGTTTTCGTGATTATTTTCTCGGTCGTCTCTGTGGCCCCCCTAAACGGGATGTCCCAAGCATTTGCCTAAATAGCTTAAAGGCTAACCTAAGACTGTCTTCTGAGCACTTCAGAGAAGATAAAACTGAACTCTTTAGCAACTCTTATATCCATGGTACGTGGTACATCGTATGGTAGAGCGAGTTTTAGTGGTCGACATCCCACAACGAAATGATTATTTAATTTTATGTTTTGGCAATACAATAAATTTTTAGGTTACATTTTTATTGTACCTAGTCAAGGGCTAGTTTGTAAAGAGAAAAAAATATATCAAATTAAAGAATTGCAAATTATTATTAATTCTGAAAAATTAAAGCCAAACCGATTGCAAACCAAGTAGGAGTAGAAAAGCATTCACCGCAGCCATGGTGTGGCTTTCGTAAGTTCAATCTATTTAATAAGTAGGTGCTATAATTACCAGTAGTATAGTGTCGATTTTCTTGACCCGTGACTGACTGAAATTTCACCACCGTTCCAATTTCAATTACCTACTACTTGAGAGTTCAAACATTTTACTTAACGGACCTAATTTACATCGTTGATCGTGGTCGTGGATAGCCGAGCGTGCCCAACATTACTAGGCAGGCCTTGAAGAGGCAAACTTTTTGTGCTAGAAAATCTAGCCAAAGTTTTATGAGGCGCATATTTTTTTTTTTATTTTCAATTGACAAAATTGTGGGGCTTGCTACCCACCTTTCGTTTGCCCCCCTTGCGCACCCACATAGTTACGCTACTGATACTTACCTACGTTTAGCCGGACAGCCGAAATAAATATATTATTCAGTACTTACCTTTATTTTAATTTACAGTGGAAAGAGTGTATGAATTTACATCAAAACCAGATAAATAAAGCGGAAACGACCTATTTCACTGAAGAGAGTCGATGTGTGAAAAATGCTAATGAGGAGGGAGATGAGAAAAGACAATCTGTGATGCAAATGGAAAAAGAGGTAAATATTTACCTACTTACCTTAAACTTTAGGTACTGTAACAAACTGCCTGTACAGTTTTTCGAAAGTATAGATATTAGATATGCTAAAAACAAAAGGTCTTTTCAATAAAATAAATTAAAAGAAAAATGTTAGTTCTGCTTTAAAATCATGTGAAACGTGGGTGGATAAGTGTCTTGTAAGTTATAATACAAAGAGATGTATAATGTGGGTATCTCTATGCAGCTGACGCACTTCCGTTCCGTTTCAGATAAGAAAATGGCGTAAATCCTACAGATACTTGGCAAATCAATGCAATAGTAAGCACCCGGGTGAGGAAGACGCAGCTGGGGAATGCTTAGTCGAATATGTACGTAGCTATAACTGGTTTATAGATACGATTACCTAATTAAGTCATCTTCAAATCATCCAAGACGATTTACCGGTGTCGTATTTTTTTTATATTGTATAGTTTTTGTGTTAAGGTAAATTGTTAGTAAAGACTATTATTATTAATATCCAAGGGAGACGACAACGCACCTGTTGGCTGAAGCGATTTGTACGAAATGAGCACAAGATAGTTGTTCCGAGCTCCCATCTCTAAAGTTAGGATAGGTGTAGGCAATGATTTTTAACCTCCGTAGAGGAGATTACGCTTACAGAAGATACCTAGGGCGGGCCTTAGTAGAAGCCCCTGTATCTGATCTCGATTTTCCAATAAAAATTTGGTCATCTGCTTCGTCAATCAACTACAAGTCTTTCTACTTAAGCGGACAGTTCGTCTTGTTGGCCATCTCAAGTTGTCTTAAAGCTTTTGTGCTTTATGAGCACCGAAGATTTTAGTGTAACTAATTTCCTTTTGTGATTAACTTGTAAGTCATATCCGCATCGTTAGGTAAATGATGTTCACGCACTAATAATTTAAATTGATTTTTAATTCAAAATTTAATTTGCTTCCATCCTAAATGTTTGACCTGAAATAAAACTTCCTTTTTAACCGACTGGAGAAAAGAAGGAGGTTCTCATTTCGACGCGTATGTTTTTTTTCGTGTTTGTTACCTCATAACTTCGTCAATTCTAAACTAATTTTGAAAATTCTTTTTTTGTTTGAAAGAGTATACTTCCAGATTGGTCTCATTTAAGTAATTTTCATCAAAAGCGGTTCTGTTATTTTGTGTTTAAATGAAAATAACGAACTTGCTCGCACTGTGGCGCTTTCGTTACTTATACTACGACACAACTAACTAATTGATCAGAAGGTAGCACATACGATGTTATTTTTCGCTTGTTAGTTTATTTTTGTGTCTTTGAAGTCAGTTGATTTTTTTTGTTAAAAATGTTTTTATATTCTTGATACCTTTTTAAAAATCAAAATGTATTTTTTGTTTTGCAGATGCAAAAAGACAACTACCATATAACGTTTCAAAGGCTGATGTTACTGAAGTTGGAGTCCATGTCACAACTGTACAGTCACATCCTGGCTTCACTGGCGGGCCTAGAGGTTTGTCTGAAGAGGGTCTTATCTCGGTATTTGGGCAGCGTTAGATTGATTATGGACAATTTAAGCCATTGTTATAAAATAAAAAGCTTGTTTAAATAAACAGCACAAGTTTTTATATCATTTTTATACTCTCTCATTTATTTATTACTTCTTTTTTTTTAAAATTTTTAACAATATAAGTATAAAATACAAAACATTATTAAAAATTTATAAAAAAAAATTCACCCTCCCGCTGCGGGACATACACACGGGCTCCAGAGTGAGGAACCTCCTCACAATACGCGCCGTCTCAAGAATCACTGCCTTTTGTATCCGACTCTTGATCCAACAGTTAAGCGAAAGCTTCTTAAGGTGTTGGTCGAAGCTTTTCGTTATAAGACCATTGACTGAAACAACTATCGGAACAATAATAGTTGACTCAACATTCCACATGGCGGTAATCTCGTGAGCAAGGTCCAAGTATTTTGATACTTATATCATATTGTTACGAACTAGGGTTCGAGGATTTGGAATTAAACACCTGGTGACTCGTATAAGATCTTATTCCACTCCCTTATCTGAGTATTAATACACACTTCCAAACGTAGGCAATTCGTAGTCCAAAATCGTAGCCGAGTTCACTTGTATCGCTTGTGTCACCTCGATGTTCACTTCACTTCGTTTCGAAGTTAAATGCCACGAGCGTCGTCTCTGTTGCGTATTTATGCCCACTCAGACCGCTTCCAGATAATTCTGGGCACCCCTACATGTGTTGTTTATTCCACGGAGTTCGCCAAATCAAAACAGGTCGCGAGAGACCTACGTATCGAGGACCTAGACGAGACGATCAAGGACCAGGCGGTCCGAGCATATGTCCGGACAGAAACGGCGCTACATCCGCATATAAGGAACATAGCGCCGTGGCACGCTCGCCCACCTGATAAGATGGCTCTACCCAGGGACATCCTATTAGACAACCAAAAGAGAAGACCGAGCATCAACGCAGCTTCAAACTAAGGCAAAGAAAGGAAGACCACTCAACCAATAATGAAAAGAGCAGAAAATGAGGAGAAGAAAAGTAAATAACCCCTACTCTTAGGGGCACACCCAAGGACCATAGTGTCTCTACACTATGCGATGAATGGCCACACGCAGGGGGCATTCGCCCCGATCGTGTTTCCCCCGAGAAGAAAATACAAATCAAAGCAATAACATATAACAATAGACAGGCGATCTAAACAACTCAACTTGTAACAACTCGATAGGGCGAGCGATTATAAACCCTTTGTCTGTAGTAATGGGGTTATCCGTAACAATAATTTCCAAAAAAAATCATTATATTAGTTAAAACTGCTGTTATGAGTAAAGCTGGACTCTATGTCACAGCTGTAGTCACATTCTGGCTTCACTGGCTGGCTTAGAGGTTTGTCTAAAAAGGGTTTTATCTCGGTATTTGACCAGCTTTAGATTGATTATGGACAATTTAAGCCACTGTTATAAAATTAAAAGCTTGTTTAAATAAACAACATAATTTTCTGAATTATATTTAACAAATAAAACACTATATAAATTACAAAAAGTATTTATTTCATTCGTTGTATAATTTTATTCCATACAAAAATATATTAAAGCGAGTATTTACAATAATACGCAAAAAAGGCATACCTACGTCACAAAAATCTTATTAATTTGTACACAAATACTATACTATGGCAAAACTTAATGGTATAGAGCATTAAAAAATATAATATTACATAGTTTAACACTAAAATTTATCATTAGTATTGGTAAAATAGATTAAAATTATTCTACAAATGAAATGCGTCTGACGTATTCAGGGATTCATATTTAACTAGATACCGCAAGCCGTCCGGAGTATTAGTGCCAAGCGCCCATTTATTTTTAAATATAGATGGAACAATTTTTCATATCGATCATATAAATGGACTAATTCAAATTAAATGTCTCTACTCATAGTCTGATTTATGACTCGAATATAGACTTTAGAAATCGCAAAACTAGACTACCAAGGCGTAAAAACATGTATTTTGTATTATACCTCGGTACCTTATTATTATTTTTTATAGTAATAATTTGACAGACTTATAGCTGGCTTTATAATATCTAAATGAAGCCATAGTTGTAATGACTCAACACGTCTTACAAAGTACCGCCTTTAGTGTCTTTGTTTAAGCCTATATCAGCCTTTTAACGGCCAGGCATCCCTCCCTCATAGAAGCTATGTGGAGCTTAGACCCAACATGCTGCGGGTGACTGACAATGTTAGATTCGTTAACAACCACTATCAGATGGTAATCATAACTGATACCGACGGCTTAACGTAATCTAACGTGCTCTCCGAGGCACGAGGGTGTAACACCATTGATCCCAACTCTGAACGGAGAATTTAACTGTTATAGCCCGACCCAGGATACGAACCCACGACCTCGTGATGCGAAACCACATAGGCTGACGATTACACCAGCAATGCTCTTCAGACTAAAACAGCAATGCTCTTCAGACTAAAACAGCAATGCTGCATGGCGGCAAAGATAAACATGGAGGTAGTCCTTCCGAGCTGTCACAATTAAGGTATACTATAGAAAATAGGTATTATTCTTTTCAGACTTTTAGTAATTAATAATGTTTTACTATTGGCTAAGTTGACTGAGATTCATGTTACGAACAATTTTTCTAAATATTTACAAAGCAATTTTGGTCCAAAAACTGAAAATATTAAAAATAAATAAGAAATCATCTCTTTAATTATTAAGTTTGGCACATACATTACCTCACATTGTGATGTGTATACCAATAAATAATATATTTTATTATTATTTTGTGTTACTTAGGTACATTATTTACAAATAATTCATAACTTTTGTCACTTAACAGTGGCGTGTTCTAATATATGCAAATTGGTATGAAACTGTATTGGAATTGAACGAGGTTTTGTAGTACTTAGTTACTTACCCTAGTTAAAACACTTGTGCACACCACTGTCAATTAGCATTATAATTATACTTATACCTATAAGACAATAATTACGCATCCGCAGACGTTGTTAACGTATCACCAAATTTTTTATTAGATTGGTCCAATCTATTTATTTACGTAAGTAAATACGTAATACGTACGTAAATTTATTTACGTAAGTATACCATTTTATTTCCTAAGTTATAGTTATGTCGCGATTTTTGTGATGCAATGCGAACCAAGCTTTTTCCCCCCTTCCCCTCCAAATAGTCGAAAAAAACTGTTGCAGACTGTCTGATCTGACACTCCATAGATGCACAGATGCTGTGCATACCCTTAGTACTCATTACGAATCTGAATTAGAGAAGGAATTTTCCATTTTGTACAAATTGTACAAAATGCATACCCTAGTCAAATACCTTGTGCACGCCACTGGTTAGGAGTGGGTACGACAATAGTACAGAATGCGGGAATCAAACCACGACCTCTCGGCGACGAGTCCGGTCCTTTACCTTGGAACTTAAGTTTCAAGTTGACGCGTGCCGTGGCTGAGTTACCATGGCACACTGATGTAACATGGTACTAGGGTTGCCAACCGTACTATAATAATTAGTATTGTACTATATTTTGGATCTGCGTACTATATGCTGTGGAATACATATAGTACGCAAAAATACTTTACTATCAACACTGGTATCTACTAACAAAGTTTTCATTTTAAATCGTTATGAACACTAGTTTTCGACAGATGCAATAGCGTCTAGCCTATCCGAACTTGCCTATATACTATATGTCTATGATGTACTAAGTTAAAAACATTAAACAAACACATAAAAAAAAATGCATCTAGTTTTCAAAAATATGAAAATCAGATGTGAAAATGCAATCGACACTCTTAAGACAAACAAATCTTGAAAAATGCAACAAGAGTAAATAAATATTGATTTAAAAAAAAATGTTGATTTTTTGCTTATTCCATTAAATACTAGGTAATTTTTTAAGCGTACTATATTTTTTATAGCTAATTCTGAAAAATACTTTTTTTTTGTGAAAAAATGTTGGCAACCCTACATGGCACACTAATGTACTATGATCAATCCACAATTGTTTTACAGTAATACATTGCCAACATGTGCGTTATTTATGTTTTAAACTACCTAATTTAGATTTATTTACAATTTTCATTATACGTCGTATATACGATCTGAAACAATAAAAATAAGTTTCCAAATTATTCAAATCATCAGAGATAATGTAGGATTCTAATGGTGAAACCATTTTTCTAATCAGTTTAGTAGTTTCAGAGTCTATTGAGTTCCAAAGAAATGAAATATCTATCCTCTAAATATTACCAAAATTAAATGTTTATTTGGCGTACGTATTTAAAATGGTTATATTATAGTTTCTAAGAGAGGAGTTAAGTTTGTAATCTCACCTCATTAATTAAGAGGAGTTTAAGTTTATAATCTCACCTCATGACAAAGGCCCCATGCCAGCTGGTCTAGGAGGGGGTTCCGGTGTGTCAGGAGACGGCGGCTTGAACGTACTACCCTGGAATAATACAAAACTTGTTAATATAACATGTTTTTACTAAATTCTTAGTCTTGTCAGTTAAAGGACATCATGGTATAGTAGTAGTATCCAGTAATAAGATGGTATCTAAAAACCTCGGTTCAAATTCAATAATTCACTACAGAGGGCCTAGTGGCAGTTTGATACTGTCACGTAACGTTAACGCGAATTTCTAAGGAATTGAAACAGCGCCATCTTGTGGCACTACTGTACAACTGTTTCAATTCCATATAAATTTGCGTAAACGTCAACGTGATAGTCACAGTATGAAAATATTGAAAACTCCCACTAGGCACACTGTACTCCTACTTTCCTATAAAATTGTCTTTCGTTTTTTGAGGGGGACGAGGTAAGCTCACACATCGAAAATGTTTAACAGATACAACTAACAATAAATATATCCTTACACTACACACACTACAACTATAAATTATAAATCGTAATTCACACACGTGTAATTTTAGCACAATGAAACATCGATTTCTATGGACTCAGTTTGTATGAACACGATTAATCATGATCATATATTCTTGACAGAGGGGTGACCTCTTGCGAGGCAGGTCTAGAAGGTAATTGGTCTGAGGCTGACATACTTCCTTCCTGAAATGAGGTCTGAGGACAGCGGACTAACCTCTTGTCCAATAAGCCTGTGCCTGTAATTACTATATGTAATACCTAGTAATAAGTACTATTCATTAAACATAGTAGATTTTATAGCATACCTGGAACCCTAAGGCTGCCTCGAGCGGAGTGGGGGAGTCCCCAGCCAGAGTGGCGTAGTCTCCGAACCTTTCCGTTGTGCGACTGCCCTGGATCGTAGCGTATGTGTTATCTGGCTGTAAATATACAGGATATTTATGGTTTCGAAGCTGGAAGCTCTTTAAAATCATAAAAAGAAAAGGTAAATTTTAAAAACATTGTGTGATTTAATAAAACCATGATCCAAGTGAAATTATAGTCGCCGCCACAAGCGTTAGATTTTAGCGATCTCTGTTCTGTGGTCGCTGCCATATTGGTCTTGGCTTATATGATGAGCGCCGTTCATATATAAGGTAAGATAATATACATGGTAATGTTTTAATTAAATAAAAAACTATCCCTACCCCGCATCCATCTTGATTAAACCAACAACTTTTCAGTGCGGGGTCGCCATTCAAAAACCTAAACGTCTATCGACTCTTCGAACTACATGCCCCGTCCATCGTCACTTCAGATTCAAGACTCGTCGAGCTATGTCAGTAACTTTGGTTCTTCTACTGATCTCATTTTCTGAGTCGATAACGCAGAGAAGCATAGCTCACTCCATCGCCCGCTAAGTGACTTTGCCTTCTCATCACGCCTATAGTGAGCGACTCGGGCGTGATGAGAATCCGTAAGTCATCACTGGTAACACGCACTGTTCGAAAACCTTTGACTTCAGGACGTAAAGATATCGCGTAGATTACCGAACGCTGCCCAATTTCTGATTCGATGACTCTGCAAAGTTCCATCGCCCCTAAGTAACTCTGAGCCTTCTTATGACGCCCATAGTTAGCGAACAAGTCTCAAGACTTTATTCTTTCGGTCGCTGAGGAATTTTGGTGGAAAAGATGTTGTGGAATTACCAAAAAAACTTACCATAACAGGAGGTTGTTCAGCATTTTGCTCATTCTGGTCTCCGAATACATTCATGGTTAGCTCCTGCTCCTCATAGGGCCGGAGCTTGGTCTCCAGCCACAGCGGGTTCTCCGTGGTGCTGAGCTCCTCCAGGATTCGTCTCCTGGCGAGACTGTCCCCCTTGCTGGACTGAAGGGACGGTGGGGGGATCACCCTGGAATAAGGCGCCCTATAAATGGTGTATTTTTAGTATCCATTAAGAAATCTTTTTGCAGTAAGTTCAAGGATAAAAAGAC
Organism: Bicyclus anynana; assembly: GCF_947172395.1. Taxonomy (NCBI): domain Eukaryota; kingdom Metazoa; phylum Arthropoda; class Insecta; order Lepidoptera; family Nymphalidae; genus Bicyclus; species Bicyclus anynana. Next base: position 1,395,794 of record NC_069092.1, read on the forward strand.
ACATAATGAGCTTTCATGTTGTTGAAAAATAGGCATCGATCGATTGGATCATTAATGGAACTGCCATACCTAAGCTCGCAAACTAGAAAAAATGAGAGGAATTTAAAAACGATTATTGTCAAACTTAAGTTAGCCAACATTAATACCGATAGAGTTTGTGGCTAAGTGAAGGAAATCAGTCTGGTGACCTTGTTTGGGAGCCACGTCTGTTTGACGTAAGGATTAATGAACCATTTTACAATTTTATCACATTTTAGGATTTTTAATATTTAGCGTCAGTTACCAAATACCGTTTGTGTTTGGAAACTATAAAATCATTTCACTTTCAAATGCTTATTGCTAAAAAAGACTTTCAGTCAATTAGTTTTTCAGGTAATTCATAGTCAATTTCTTTGCAACACCAGATAAAATTACATATTGTCGGACCGGTAATTCAGCTAACATTGGTCGACTGCCTTTATGTCGTGGGTTGCATGGTGTGCCTACTGGTATCTTGCGCAAATAAAGCCTGAATGTACATACCAATGTTTGAGACAGGCGCAGACCACGACGAAGGTGACAATGCCCGTGAACAGTACGATGAGGAGCGCTATCAGGGCTGCGAGGGCTGGGTCGAAGCTGTCTGGTGCTGAATCAAACAAGTTTATGGTAAAATCATCCGCCGTATCAACCCATATGCGGCTCACTGCAGAGCTCTGAGTGAGATGGGTTAGGCCAATAGTCCACCACGCTGGCCCAATGCGGATTGGCAGACTTCACACACACAGAGAATTAAGAAAAATTCTCTGGTATGCAGGTTTCCTCGCTATGTTTTTCCTTCACCGTTTGAGACAATGACTGAGAGGAAACTTGAGCTCAACAGTGACCCGAATATGGGTTGATAATGATGAATAGATACTTATTCGTCACAGATTTTTGTCAAAAATTAAAAGAGTTGGCTAACTCACCTTTAGAAGTGGCGCTAGCAGCGATGAGCGTCTCCACGCCATACTGCTGGTACACCTCCTTGAGCTGGTCGTACTTAGAGTCGATCGTCTCCAACACTTTGTCCACCGCCAGCACTTGGTACGTCTTGGGGTCCACCGCGTGTAGGTGAATTTCACACCTGTTAGTCAAATGGTAATAACTAATAAGTAAATAGCAAATATTTGGATACCTATTTATTTTAGAATAAATACTTTTTCTAAAATGACTGGACGATTTTAAAACGCGAATAAAGCTGCCTGTCTCTTTCACCTTCCCGAAATCCTGTTAAATTTAATATTCACTATAATATCCGCTATTTCTGTCCCTTTTCTACCTTGACCTCACGCAAGAAACAACAACTATGAAATAAAACCGCGAGGTACCATTCCGCCACACAACGTTCTACCGCGACCTGCTCCGACAACCGCCAAAACAAAAGGATATTCAAATCATGTGAACTTAATTATCAAATGATTATGTCAAAGCAAGGTGAAATCGTCGACGCTGGACACGGACCGGAGAAAGAATAAGCGAGTCTTTTCCTGTCTTATCCTGTTATATTCAACCAGACCTTGCTTACAGTACGGGTCTTGACTTCTTGAGCTATCAAAGCATTTTTGGCGTTTAAATCACGTTGATGTATTTGATAAAAAGTTAACATATGTCTCATTTTTGGGAGTCATGCCATATCAATATCACTTAGCTATATAACCTCAGTGAATATGTATGCAAAAGGCGATGGTCTAAACTTGTATGGATCCTAACTTGGTCAAACTTAACACCCGTCACTTATCTAATACTAGCTTAGTTTCACACGCGTGGTCCCCGTTCCCATAGAAATACGGGGATAATATTTAGCCTATAGCCTTCCTCGATAAATGGGCTATCAAACACTGAAAAAAATTTTCAAATCGGACCAGTAGTTCCTGAGATTAGCGCGTTCAATCAAATAAACTCTTCAGCTTTATAATATTAGTATAGTTGACATTTGACAAACTTCCGCACTTACTTTAGATCTAGGTAAATCTATCTGTTGGCGACTGTATAATTTAGTATTGAACACGTGCAACGATTCACACATTTATATCGATTTGTTATTAAGGATCTACAGTTCATACTTACCAGTCATCATACCGCCTGTCCGCCTGCACCAAGGGCACCTTCCGCCCAGCAATGAGCAGCGCTTGCCCCACGTCAGCCAGCCTGGCCTGAACGCCGTCGACCGGCGACGAGCAGCTGCGCGACACCACCATGCGCATGAGCGATGAGCGATCTATGATCCATAACTGATAACAGAAAATATACCATGAAGCGATGTGCACCATATCTCAAGACGAGAGAAAGCCAAGTATCGAGCAATAGTAGATAAATCGAAGGTATAGCTTTTTTTCTTTAGATCTTGAGATGAGGGAGAAGGCATTCAACTTTGCAGCTTTTCGATAATGTATGTTTTTCTCTACCGGAAATATAATCGTTGACGCCTGTTATGTCCGGTACATACAACATAATCTTTGGGGGATTGTAGGAATTTCTCGACTACTTAATTAGTAACTAGAGTTTCTTGTTTTACGCATAATAACTGCAGCAGCAAGTAAATTAAGCTGGCGTTTGTCAGTTGACAGACAGGTATTATAGGTAGTGTGAACTTTCAGTTAATACACATAAAAGTGCTTGGTTTGTCATGTTACTTCTACATCTAAAGGGACTTCCCGGAATAGTTTGACTGTAAAAGTTCCCATAAGGAGAGAGACCGTTAAAAGGACAATGACGACCATAATGAGGTTTTCTTTTACACTATAGAATCATATAATTTTGTCTGTCATAACTTACATAAACCTGCGCTTTCGCCTGTCTGTAGGGCGCGGCGACCTCTTGCGCGATCACGTCGAGCACGAAACGATCCTGGTTGTACTCCGACATGTAGTGCGCTGTGGTCAGTATACCTGGCAGAATAGAAATTTAAATACCTGAACATCGAAATTTTAATGCAACATTAAACTACACATATATTATTTTGCTAAGTATCGGCAAAAATCCGAAAAACCTCTGCTAATCGCTGGGAGCTACGCCACAACCAAGCGGCTCTTTGAGACGTGTGTAGCTATAAAATGCATATAACTACCGAAAAGAGGTCGGTGGCGGTGTTTTGTGGGTTCCATGTGAGGAGACACTATAAAATTTTTTTAACAAAAAAAAATTGAACCGACTTCAAAATCACAATAATAAACTAAAAAGCGAAAAATAACATCGTATGTGCTACCTTCTGATCACTTTGAAGGCGGTGTTCAGTTTTTCTTTTTTTTTAAAAAAAAAAAAAAGAATTTTTAAAATTTGTTAAGAAATGACGAAGTTATGCGGTAACAAACATAAAAAAAAACAAAAACATACGCGTCGAATTAATAACCTCCTCCTTTTTTTAAAGTCGGCTAAAAAGTCCGTGGGTATAACGAATATAAACTCACCATCCTGGGTGATATTAAATGGCGAAGGTACGACACTTCCGCTGGACTTGGAATCTCCAAACTTGTATAGATTAGACGCAGCGACCATGTAGATTAAGGTCCCGTTCACGTCGAGGTCGGGATCATCTGCTACTATCGATATGATGGGCTCGTTTACGCGCGCCGTGTGTTTTATACCTAAAAATAAATATTTGGTTATCGGCCATCTCTTTCCGGTGTATCGCTGAACTAGCAGAAAACTGCCAGATGCATTCTGAACCATTCTCTTTAATCAGGACAACCGTCCCAGAAACAGTATATGAAGAAAGTCCTGAGGCTAGTAATTTCAACAAAGCAATTGTTTGATTTATAAATATAGAATTAGGAAAAACGGTAGCAGAACAAAACGGTACAAGATGTCGACCTCCCAAAGGTTGACCTCCCAAAGGTTGAGGTCCAAAAGGTGAACTGATATCAAATGAGTCGCAGGGAGTCGCTAGATTCAGGCAACTCAAAGCCTGTACTGTTTGCACTATCTAGCGACTAGCTTTCTACAAACGCTAACGCTTGGAAAATTAAAAAATTTATGGGAATGACATTCAATATCAACAGGTCAAGTGACCAAGCTGTCGATCAGATCTGTCTGATCTGTTCGAAGGTTGTAGAAATAGAATCGACGTGTCATATGGCTACAGGCCCAGGACTGTATAGAAGTGTAGACAAATGCAATGGACGTCCATAAGATGATTTTAAAAGACACATACCTGCGTAGTAAGTCATCTGTCCAAATTTCGGCGCATTGTCATTTTCGTCCAGTATCTTTATTTTCACCGTGGTGACACTAATATCTTGACTGTCTGTGCTGTTGTCTATGGAATTCAAAATGGCCGCCGCGTGTTCAAGTAACGGGTTATTGCTCGCGTAAATCGTCATCGAATATTCGTCTTGGACTTCTCTGGAAATTGTTTGTGAAATTAGATTACATTTACGGATAATTACAGTGATATTTTGCAACTTAATTCAGACTACATCTACTAGACGTACGAGTACATTACATTTTTTAAAAATACTAGTAAAACATATTTTATAAAGACATTTAAATGTTGGATTGAAATATACCTGTCGAAGGTCATATTGGCTCGAATAATGCCCTGAGTCCGGTCAAGGGTGAACGCTCCTTCTTTATTGCCTTCCAGAACATGATAGTACACTATCCCATTATCACCCTTATCCTTGTCTATAGCCTTTACGTTACCTAGAGGAGAAAAAGAAATAGTAATCAGTTGTGTTTCTTGCTGAAATGCTTAGTTGGAGATTCTTTCATTGGTTATTAGTAGAGATCATTTAAAAAATCTTTCTTTGTTTCAATATTCAATGGACTCATTAATAGCGTTAAAACTTATGGAAAGAATATAAAAAAATCTGCGTTTTTAATAAATAAAAATATTTTGAGTTTTAGTTCGCAACAAAATACCAACCAACTATAATCCCCGGTAGAAGGTTTTCTCGAACACTGAACTGGTGATGCCTCTGAAGGAACCTCGGAGCGTTGTCCTTGTTGTCAACTAGCACAATATTCAACAGTCGTAATGTTTCGAACTGCGCAGGAGTGCCATTGTCAGCAGCCACTATTGCTAGCTAGAAATATAAACACACTCATTTAAAGATATAGTGGAATGGTGGAAAAATAATGGTATATGATTAAATAGGCGTGTTTTTCTTAAAGACAACGGGTATTTTACAGAGGTGTCGTATATTTAAGCAATATTCACGGAAAACACATAGCTTTTACATAATAGCCATGTGTTTTACGTGTTATAGCATAGCAAGCACCCTGCAGTTTTTAAATAAAACGGTTTCCAGAAAACCAACAACTTCCCTGTCCCAACAATACTTGTCAATTGCCCGATGTTCATCAAAAAATTTTGTCTTAGTTGTTTAAGTTATTAATGTCCCTACAATAGGAAAAAAAAATAAAACGTATGCGTCTCGGGACGCCCGACAGAAAGCCAAACTGAGTGGCGTCGTAACGCGTTACGTTACTTGAACTTTTTTTAAATACTAGAAGTCTAGAGGGACCATAAGTCACGAGTCTATTGTTTATGCAGAATTTGCAGAATTTCATACCGACCACTTTGGCTTGTAAGTAAAGACGTCAGTTGCATTGATCGTTCAGGATTAAACAGATAAGTTGCGATCAGTGTTTTATTGGAATCTCTTGATAAGACACGCAATTAAAACCTAGAAGACGTGACCTGCGTTTTGCACTCGAGAGGATCAAGATTACCTGATACTCAGCCTGTTGCTCGTAATCCAGGAAGGCTTTAGTCCTCAGTTCACCCGTGCTGGGGTCTAGACTGAACTGCGCAGAACTTGTTTCGTCCAAGCGGTAGGAGACGCGACCGTTCTCACCAGAGTCCTCATCGGTTGCTTCTATTGTTGTTATCAAATACTCCGGCACTACTGCACTCTGGGAAATAAGAATTAGAAAATAAAGGACATTGAAAAGTTTGACTTAAGTATAATAGTCGCTGATCAAGTGGTGGATGAATATTGAGGCTTGTGATGATTGACACAAAACCTAATGGTCATCACTCGGGCGGTGTTGTGGTGACCTCGCCTTCGTCTCTAGCTACCGTCAGCTACTTACATATATCATATCAGAGATTCATACATACCTTCACATGACACCTGTTAAGGAATATTTAGACAAGTCACTAGCAGTGGCGTGCACCGGGCTTTTAACTAGGGTATATTTGTATACAAAAATATTGTACTGAATGGGAAATTACTTTTTCAATACAGGTTCCTCTTAATGAGTCCTTAGCGTAGGCAATGCACTTTTGCACGTATGAAGTGCACGACACTAGAGTCACTAAAGGCCCAAAACAGAGACTTGAGCGGCACAGAAACAGATTAAGATGGCATAGAAACAGAGTTAGACGTCAGGGACTGCATATTCCTCCTGAAAAGGACACTCGCTCCTGGAGGAACGTTACATCAATATATGTACAGGACCCGAAACGACATACTTGCAGCATTTGATTGGATCCAGAGACTGATCTACAATGGATACAAGAGAACCAAAAATTTACTTACCGCAGGTATCTCCACTTGTCTCTGGTCGGGTGGGGGGCGCACGAACACAGGCTTGTGCTTGTTGACACTTAGCACAGAGATGTCCACTCGGGCGGTGTCGTGGTGTCCCCGGCCTGCCTCGTCTCTAGCCGCCACTGTCAGCTGGTACGTGGTATCGCCGGTGACTGGCTTGGCGGGGTAGATGATACCGCTGTTTGGATCCACTGAGAATACTCCTGTTGACAAAAATCAACGTCGGGGTTGGGAACAGAATCACTGCTGGAGATTCTTAACACTCCTTGCCCCGCCGTTACCGTAACCGCTGCCAGAGCCAGAACCGAACAACATGATTTATTTGTTCGGTTCATACAAAGTTTTACTTGATACGAACAACGCTGGGCATTATGTTGGTTGGTCAGCGCAGAGCTAGATTTGTCGCGTCGGTGTCGCTGCTTCCCGACACTGACCTGAAGCATTTAATAATCTAGCCTGTGGGAATATACCACCATTCGTCGGCCGCCAGAGCCTCGTCGGTCCACCTGTAAGATGCACCACGAGAAGTTGAGGTTGGCAGTTGGTGAGGGTAACTGGTACTAGACATACACCCTTAAAGGCTTGTGCTACTTTAGCTCATAAATACCAGGCGCTACAATAGACTAGATCTATAACCAAGTACTATAAACACCAACACTTTTGCTATCTGTTATCCAGAAAAGGCCACAACTCAGCGTATGCATTTAAAACTTTACACTATCAGCCACATTGTCGGTCCTTCAATTACGTATTACTATAAAAAGTCATAAATGTGAGTTTGAGTAACTCACCAGCCTGGCTTTGCTCCAATATGCTGTACATCACTTTCCCGTTGATGCCCTCATCCTTATCCTCAGCTAGGACCTGGAGTATCGCGGCAGGTGGGTTGAGCTGCAAGTTCTCAGCGATGGTGCTTTTGTACACCTTCTGAGTGAAGACTGGCGGGTTGTCGTTGATGTCTTCAATTTTTATACGGACCTATGAAATACCAAATGAATAAATGCTTAGGGTGTGTCTAAAATCTGACTTCCAGCACAGCGCTTATAAATGAACCTTGTATGCAGAAAATTAAATAAATTCAATCCATTCTGAAAGTCACCCATTTTGAGTATGTTATTTGAACTTCGCTTAGAGTACTTGCAAAACTTCCTTTGGTATTATAATCTATCATGGTTAGTGTGTATTAAGTATGCCCTTCTTGGAGATTATTGGTAATTCCAATTTTCCCCAAAATGTATAGAATAGTTGTGGTCTAATGTTGCAAAGAACACTTACAGGTACACTAGAAGATTTTTTGAGCTGATCTGGTGCATTGTCTGTGGCCACAGCACGGAATCGAAGGTCTGTGGTCTTCTCACGGTCTATAGTGGCGCCCTCTGCTACTGTTATAACACCAGCCACTGGGTCTATCTTGAACGATGATGATTGTTCACCCGATAGACTGTAGGTCACTACGCCGAAGTCACCTGTAAATAAGCAATTATAGTTTTTAAACTTTATTGTTCGTAGCTAATTAATATAAAAAGAAACATTTAATATTTGGTAGCACGAGTGAATCTCTTTTTAGGCCCAAGCTATAATATATCAATACATATCTCAGGAAGAAAAAGGTCCACGCCAATAATGACGCAATCGAAAATATAGCTCTTTCTCTTTGGTTCTCTTTGGTCCCATGGTGTCGAATAAGAATAATAAGAACGATATTATTGATAGCGAAGCTGTTGCTCAACATTTGTCTTTCTTTCTCTTCGAGATATATCGCGGTGCGCACGTTAGGTCTTGGGAGGGGTTTGAAGCTTCGTTTGCGCCACAGAGAGTTAAGGACAGAAGAAATAAATTGAAGGATTCAAGATTAACACACCCAAAGCAAGTACCATGCATGTTCTTCCTGGATTAGCATTTTGGAAGGGCTTTGGGAGATTATAGTGTGGTTTTGCCTTCATCATCATCAGTAGCTGTAACATTAACCACCACGGTGCCCAGATCAACGTGCTCTCTCATTTAAGCGACAAACTCCGAAGTGTGTCACTTGGTATCAACAGAATCTCTCTCCTGTAGTTATTTCCAGCTACGTAGACGTCACAAGTTTAGGGAGAGAGAAGAAATGCCTTATAGGGACACAAGATGGCGTACCAGGAATACGCTAAGAGCAAGTACTAGGCTTGCTCTTCCTCAATTATCCCAATATAACTGCGATTTTGTTAGGGCTGTCGTCATAGGACGTCATAGTTTAATACTACCTTCATCATGGTGTTGAGGAAGAAATCTCAGGCAGTGATTTCCAAATTCGCAGAGGTCAACTGGAAACAACTTATAAGGAGCCAAGTCTCAGCATAGCTTGCTCTCTCTCGATTAGATGCCATTTTGGAAGGGTTATTGAGGTCGTAGTTAGTTCATACCTTCATCATCATCAGTAGCTGTGACATTAAGCACCACGGTGCCCGGCTCTACGTGCTCTCTCAGTAGAGCGGCGTACTCCGGAGTGAGGAACTTGGGCTCTTCATCATTCACGTTCACCACCTCCACGAACACCCCTGCTGATGATGACAGCTGCGGCACCCCAGAGTCGTACGCCACCAGGGTGAAGTTCAATGAATGGACTTTTTCGTAGTCTATGCGCTGGATTGTTTTCACTACACCTGTGAAATTAATGGATGGCTTAAAAAAGGTATGAATTATTTATTGACGTAAGTGTCGAACGCGTCTTGGTTTCTAAAAATACCGGAAATTCACGAACAACTTCTACAAATGCCAACGCCCAACAGTGAAAGAAGAAATAAAATCCTGTAACAACGACTACAAAGCTAAACTCAGAAACCATAGGAACCACTTGGCTGTTCAATTAACAATGCCACAGGTGATTCGACGAATGAAAAAACGGGAAATACTTGATTAAAAGCCACGTATGAACATGTAGCTTCTTCCGCTGAGGAAAGTTGCTTCTAATCAATAAATTTTCCTACAACACCTCTACTCATAGTCTGCCGACTGATCGCATGAGAACAACAGAAACAAAAAAAAATTTACTTAAAAAAACTAAATAAATTTTTTAAATGGGCACCTCCAATTCTCCTACAACTACTACCACACCCTTAACTCTAACGTATTTTTAAATTTTGAATTGTTAGATTATAGTTTGACACTTTTCCACATTTACCTGTAACATTATCAATCTCGAAGTACGGGCTGGGTGGTTGGATGACAATGGCGGCGATGGGCGTCTCCCTGTCGGTGGCGGTGTACGTGTTGAGTATGGTGCCGATCGGCTGCTCTTCTAGAATCTTCTCCACGTAGGCCGGCTGACCGAAGACTGGTGCGTGGCGGTTCACGTCCACTATGTTTATTATTAGTTCACCTGGAATACCAATGACTGAATGTGTGAATGAACGAATGAGTGAGAATTTTTTGCTCAAATGCGGATTTATAAATGATTCACAATAACTTAAATGTAGTCCCGACATATTTTGCCATTTCCAAATTTCATTATTTTTCTGATTGGGCATTGAAGATTCCTTAAAGGTTTAGCTAATAAATAAATTGAAATTGGGGTGATAAAGCCAAGGGTTGTCTTCTGTGAGACTCGGACCTCGGCTTATTTCCTTTCGAACCGATCCAATTTTTGGGATGAATCCTCAAAACCATGTGTGACATAAACCAGTGTCCATGGTTGGACATTTGGATAACGTTAGAGATGAGAAAGACGAGAGGAGTTAGAGATGACTCCAAATATCGAATCGTCTTGTCTCATCTCTTTATAAAATCCAGGCATAAGTTGTGTTGATAGACGTTTTCTAGCTATCTATTAAGTTCTCTGTCTAGGTAACAATGTTTTTATTGTTTTTATCAAACATAGTAAGTAGCTTTAGTCTTTTCCGTGTATGCGCAATATATTAATACGCCAAATACCCTACACTAAATTAATCCTCAGTTACCGAATAAGTAAATTTTGAACAATAGTAGACCTAAAATGCCACGAGATTCTTGAGACTATTGGCCTACAGTGTTATCACTTTCTGAGACGTTTAGCCTCAAGAAACCTTACCATCAGTCCTCTGCAGCGTGGGTGCGGAGGCATCAGTGACAGCCACTGGCAGCGTTATGACAGCTGCCCGGTTCCTGTCCAGATGTTGGGACACTGACACACTGCCGTTGGGCGACACACTGAACCACGACCCGAATATACCTTCTTCTGATACCTGCAAAAAAATTTGGTCTTCATTTTCAAGTCACACTAATATTTCAAAGAAAGTCTGTGTGTAAGTGTGTATGTTTGTTACTTTTTAACGATGCAACTACTGATTTTATTTGGAATGGAGGTAGATAATACCCTGGATTAACACATGACAGATAAAAGTTATAATTCCCGCGGGATTTGTAAAAGCAGTGATGGAATTCACGAGCTTCCGCTAACAGTCTATAAAACCAACCTTACTGATCTTAAATATTGAGGTATCACATCAATACATACCTTCCTTTGAAACTCAAGATTCTAAGACCTAAGTTCAATTCAAGAAATTTCAACTAAAAAACCAAATGGTTTCTCTTTATATAGCTCAATCAGTTCAAGGGACAAACTTATTGCATATCTTTTCAAACAATTCACAGGAAATGATTAAGAAAAAGTAAAGGTTACCTCTTTCCCATTCTTATCCACAGCTCGTATAACTCTATCTGTGGCTAATTCGTACAGCAACTGGCCATTGTCCGTAATGTCCGGATCCACAGCTATGAGGTTATGTAGCACGGTCCCAACATCGGCATCTGCGGAGACTTCAGCCCGTTGCACGCTCGGAGTGAAGTTAGGCTTCTTGTCGTTTACGTTGATTACGTGCACGGTCAGTTCAGTTGTGCCGGTCATACTTGGTATGCCTAAAGGTAATAAATAAATACAATAAAATATGCCTTTATAGCTGTACTAAAAAAGTAATTAGTGTTATTATGTAACATTATTAGTTATTCTGTGATTTGAATATTTTCTACCAAATTGAATGTACGTAACAGGTTTCACGCAACAGATGCACGTGGTACATTAAAGACCATGTTTAGTCTTGTGAAAATAAATAAAATGTCACGTGTCTCAAACGGTGAAGAAAAACACCGTGAGGAAATCTGCATACCAGAGAATTTTCTTAATTCTATGTGTATGTGAAGTTTGCCAATCCGCATCGGGCCAGCGTGGTGGACTATTGGCCTAACCCCTCTTCATACTGAGAGGAGACTCCAGCTCAGCAGTGAGACGAATATGGGTTGACAATGATGATGATGATGATTAGTCGTGTGGCTACGGGAGTACAAGAAACGCGTGATAAAATAATGTTATAAATAAGTCATAAAGAAGTTTCCTAATATGCCACCAACTGGCAGAGCAGCGTGCTAGGTCTAAGCATCTATATGTGATTTATGTTGCACTCTGGTTAGGGTTAGTTTTAATACATATGTTGTAGAATAATAAATAAAATAATTAATTAATATCCATTCTGTTAGAAGGACAAAAGATCTAATCCTGTAGTTGGCTGTTAAAAGGCTCATAAGGATGATTTAGTATTATGTAGAAACTCATCAATATAGGCGCAGAACTTTGGACACCTGTTTAAAATAAATATTTTTGTATTATCTAATATCATAATACAAAAATAGTCGAAAAATTGGCACCTGAAGAAGTATTTTAACGCTTAAGCGATATATTTTGACTTACCCATGTCAGTAGCTATGATCTGTATCCGGTAAGTGTTGCGTCTATCGTAGTCCAGCTTGGAGCCCACCGCCACTACTCCGGTCACGTTGTCTATAGTAAAGGAGTCCAAAGCGCCTTTCTGTATGCCGTATTTGATTTCTGCGTTGACTCCACTGTCAAGGTCAGATGCTCTCACTGCAGCCACTTCCGTACCTGGTAATGATATGAAGATTACTAGACAGATTCCTGTCCAACACTCGCAAAGGGAAAAGATTTTTGAATCCGCAAGCTTGATATAAAAAAGTAAGTATGTATAGCTCAGTGGATATGACCTCTGCCAACGATTCGGAGGGCGTAGGTTCGAATCCCATCCGGTGCATGCGCCTCAAACTTTTCAAAAACTAAATATAAAGTGTCTCAAACGGTGAAGGAAAATTATCGTGAGGAAACCTGTATACATGAAAATTTTCTCAATTCTATACATGTGTGAAGGTTGCCAATTCGCATTGTGCCAGCGTCGTTCGCATTGTGCCAGCGTCGTCGCCAGTCTAACCTCTCTCATTCTGAGAACAGGCTCGTGCTCAACATGGGTTGTCAATGATGAAGGTCAATATAATTACCAATAGCCGCATCTTCAGCAATGCTGGCGTCGTATTTGTCGGTGTCGAACGCTGGCGCGTGGTTGTTGACGTCACGGATGGTGATCTCCACTTTGCACGTTGCGTTGTGAACGCCATCTGTTGCCTTTACATGGAAACGAAAAGTGGAATAAGTACTTGGAAGCATCAACTGACTTTCTGCGGGGCAATCTATCGAATATGACCCTGCCTCAGCGGAGATTAGCGAGGAATTCCACCAGGGTCTAGAAATCTGCGCAGGGGTCAGAAATTGACAACAATCCGACACATAGGCCAAGATGGCTCTGATTCTGTCATTTCAGCGTTTAAAATCGTACTACCCTACTAATAAACGCGAAAGTTTGTATGGATGTTTGTTACTCTTTAACGCCGCAACTACTGCATACACGATTTGGCTGAAATTTGGAATATAAATAGATTTTGCTCTAGATTAAAGCATAGGCTACTTTTCATCCCGGAAAGGTTTCCGAGGGATTAGTGAAAAACTAAATTGCACGCGGACAAGCCGCGGAAGTATAGTATCAAATAAAAATATTATTTTTTTATTTCAATTAGGTCTAGTTTACAAGCACTTTTGATGATGATGTCATGATTTAAAGGTGGTAATTAAAGGCGAAAACCTTAAATTGAAGCGAATTATGAAACATAAAAATTAAAATTTTACTATTTACTACTAATAAATATAACCTTTACTTACGACGATAGTTAGCACAATGCGATTGTCGTCTGTAGAATTCAAAATGGCGCCGCCTCTGACGGAGATCTTGCCGGTCACCGGCTCGATCCAGAACGGAGAGTCTGGAGGGTAGGCGATAGAGTAGCGAATGTCTGATGTGGTGTCGACATCGCGCGCTTGGACCTGTGTGCAATCAAAACATTAGCATATTTATTAGAAAATAAAATAAAAATCCGTTACCATCAATCAGTAACAAATAATTAAAGGCTAGAGTTTTCTTTTAAGAGTTGTACACTCCTGTGACAGAAGGCTGAAGACGCAGAGAAGGAAGGAAGAATACAGGGTATTTGATTGGGGAGGTTACGGTAGTGTTTTTTTTTTATTCTTTACATGTTTGACCTTGACTGCAACCTCACCTAACGATTACTCCAAGAATATGTTAACTGCATCGACGGCTTAAAGTGCTGTGGTGCAAGGGTACATCAGACGATTGCGAATTCTAATTGTTTTCTCTAGTTCAAGTCTTATTGCATGAAATTATATAAGTAGATATACTATGAAACATCACATAGATATCCAGTCTGGGTTTTAAAAATATCTCTCTATTATAATGAAGTCGGTTAAAAACTCACTTTGTTTTATAATCTTGCACTTTTAAAACACCTATTTGCAAACAAAAAATGTAAGCCCGCCACCATCTTTGACTCATCATTATTTATTATCAGATGAGATCGCAGTCAAAGGCTAACTTGTTATTAAATAAACAAAAGTCACAGATATTAACAGTTGGAGAGAGGCATTACACTATAGCCACTTGAACGCCTGTGGGACATATGTATGCCCGGTAGAAAATAAATAAATAAAAGTCAAAGTTTAATATTTTTTATTAAAAGTAGATATTTGTTGGCGGTTTAAATACAACGGTAAAGTTGTTCTCTATATTCTTCCCCGCACGATGTGGTATTTTATTTTCAAATACGTGCGATACTTAAGTCGTCGTAACGTTTTTAGTTGGTCGGCATCTGTCGAATTTTGGTAATTTTTGGCGATTTTTGGGGGGCAGGGCTTATAGGGGCGGGGCTTATCTGGTTGATATCATGGGCGTACCAATAACTATGTCTAGTGTAGTTACCAATAGTTCAGGTTCAAACTTGACGGCGTCTTCGTCGATGGATGCGCGGTACACCGGCGTGACGAACACGGGCGGGTTGTCGTTGGAGTCCGTCAGCGAGATCTGCAGCGACACCACGGTCATCTGACCCGCTCCGTCGTCATCTGTAGCCTTGAAACAACAGTAATCATATTGAAAATAACACAAAATCGAATCAAACGGGAGAAAAGATTCCACAAAACGAGAAAATACTTCCTATTGGTAGATTTAGATCCTGGCTAGGTTATTATCGGCAAAGACGTGCCGCCAAGCAATTTAACGTTTCATTATGACACACATACAAACTCACGGTACTTTTATAATAAGAGCGCCGAAGAAAGTACTTATAAATTCTACTTCTAACTCCTGTATAAGCATCATGATATACCTTTTGATTAATTAAAAATTTTCTATCATTTCAGGCAAAACCCGAAACATAAAAATGTACTAAAACCCAAAGTTTATGAAATAAAATATGCTTAAGTATCAAAATCGGCAAATAAATAATTGATTAATACCATCAGATCAATTACCTTATATTGTAAGAAGTAATCCTTCCTCGTCTCGTAGTCCAGGCACGGCGCTTGTCCCGGCGTGGCGCACGGCGCCACCGTGATCACTCCACTACGATTATCCACACTGAACAGTTCAGCGCCGTTGCCGGAGAGATGGTACACTATGCCTTCTGTGCCGAATCTGGAACAAGTTCGTTGACGGTCCAGAAGTGTTCATGTTAATGTGCGTGAAGAATTATGTCACACAACAACTTGGAAAGGGATCTTCACCATATCGCTTTGGTTCGTGACCTTGTCCTCAGGCAAGAACATTTCGTTACAACCGCAATAAGTGTTTTGAGTTGTCGATGACACCGTCACGCTCGCTTTGACTGAAGTAGATATTACCTTCTAGTGTGGCATCAGTGGTTCTAATGGCGGCGACTCTGGTTCCGGTGGGCGCAGCCTCGGCAACAGATGTCGAATACGGGCTGTCCGCAAACTGCGGCGCGTTGTCGTTCACGTCGGTGAGAGACACCGTCACGCTCGCTTTGACTGAAGTAGATATTACCTTCCAGTGTCTCTGATGGCGGCGACCCTGGTCCCGGCGTTCGCAAACTGCGGCGCTGAAGTAAACGATACCGTCACGCTAGCTTTGACTGAAGTAGATATTACCTTCCAGTGTCTCTGTCAGTGGCTCTGATGGCGGCGACCCTAGTCCCGGCGGGCGCGGCCTCGGCGACGGATGTCGAGTACGGGCCGTCCGCAAACTGCGGCGCGTTGTCGTTCACGTCAGTGAGAGACACCGTCACGCTCGCTTTGGACGAAAGGCGCGGCGAGGTGTGCAGCTCCTCAGCTATGACCTAAGGTAGTCAATACTTGCTGAATTAATGTCTAATTACATAAAGGTTTATTGTAACTGACTTCTTTAAGACTTTATAAACCAATTTGCAATTTTAGAAATGACAGTAGATGCGTACACATGAAAATTACTTTTATAAATATACATTTAGTTTTAGTTTTGCTCTGTCAGTAGTCAGTAGGCATAAACAATAGACATTTTTAGCATTGCTAGAAGTGGATACAGGTACGACATGTTTAAATGATAAGTAACCATACTTTTTAACATCCATTAAGGTCACTTTTACCAAGAGAGTAGTATTGTTAAATGAAAAAATGTACCTCTAAAATGAACTTCCTCTGATTGGGATCTTCGTAATCCAAGCTGGAGTTGAGTCGCAAAGTAACAGTGGCACTGCCCGTCGCAGTCGAAGGCTCCACAATGAAGGCACCCATCTCATCCGATAGACGAAGCGAAAACACGGAATTAAGACCCTGAAATATTTTGATGCTAATAATAAATAAATAACCCTTGTTTAAAGTAGTCTCTCGTAATAACCTTGTTGACTATTACGAGATAAGAGAAGATTAGCTGTGTCAGCGTGTGGAGCGTTAGCAAACTTCGCAAAATACTCTCAAGACTCTTTTTCATTAGTTTAGTTTAACTCAATCATTACCCAATTGGGTGCAGGTTTGTTTTTACCATCTAAAATGATCCCTTTTAAAAACAACCATAAAGCATATACAACGTACCAAATCAGTATCAGTGGATAGTAGTGATCACCATAATATCCAGGTCGGACATCTAAGTGGAAATGTGTAAGTAATATTGATCAGATTGATCAGTAATGGTTCTCGCATTATTAGCTTTGTGGCTATCTTTTGTTAGTCTCTAGAGAAAGATTGCTACAAAGTGATGTTTTCTTAGAAATCTTTAACGGTGTTTTACGAAAGATTGACAGCATTTCATAAACTTCACGCCGAGAAAAGTATTTAAAAAAGTTCCATACTTGGATGGTTGAGGGTTGGGACCCTTGAAACCTGCCACCTGCAAGTCATCATGGTGATGGTGACAGTGACCGGGGTACGTACCACATCAGTGTCAGTGACCACCATGTCCAGGTTCGGCAGCGGAGTGCCGAAGGGCAGGCTCTCCGGCAGCTCCACGCTGTACTCGCGCCGGTTAAACCGCGGCGGCTCGTCGTTGACGTCCTTGATGGTGATGGTGACAGTGGCCAGGGTGGACGTCAGGTCGGATACCACCGGGACACCGTTCACTATTTCACTGGCCTGGAAAAGTTAGTAATAGTGTTTTAACAGGAATCACTTTGAAATAAGAAAGCAAAGGAAAGGAAAGGAAAGGAAAGAAGAGGAGAGGAGAGGAGAAGAGAGAAGAAAAGAGAGGAGAAGAGAAGCGCAGCATAATCGTTATGTGTTCTCAGAACACAATAATCTATTTTATACTCGTATCTAACAAAATGGTAGCAAATCCACCAATCGAGCACTAGAAGCACCAGGTCAGTTTATTATTTCAACGGCCCATTACATGGTAAAGCCTCCCTCTTTATTGAAGAAGGGGTGTGGGGGATGTGTGTTAAAGTTATAAGGTTTAACGACACTTACCCTAACAGTAAGGTTCAGAGGTGAAGATGGATCAGCGAGAGCTTCTCTATCTAAAGGCTTCGCCGTTTTTAGTTCACCCGAGTCGCTGTCCAACCAGAAGAAATCGAGAGGATCTGTAAATATGAAAATCCAAGTGAGTCGCCATTCTAACATCTTGGGACAATCCATCGGTTCTACGAAATTCATGGCCCACCCATGGCCACTTCAGCTTCAGGACGTCTTGAGCTAGTTTGGTAGCACAGACATACTCCGAGCATAGCCTCATCTTCGACTGTGTGACTTTGAACCTCCTTATGAGGCTCATTGTTAACGACCAAGTCTCGGAACAGGTCATCACGCACTGTTAGAAGTAATCCCAAAGTACGAGTACATACTAGTGATGAGCTCTAGGTTAACGTGCCTGGGTTACACCTGGTCCGAGTTATCAAATAGTGGATTCCAGGGTGTAATAAGGATGGGGCCCTGACTCTGAATTGGACTATAAATTAGGCTGATGATAAAGACTGTGGTGTTTGGCAGTCTTTACAACGGATCTATATCCAGCCTTTCTTAAGGAAATACAAACAACAGTTTTAAGCTACTGTATGCTACAGGCAATCAGTGCACTTTATAAATAAATCACTTTATAACATCGCATCATTCCTTTATATCAATATACCAAACATATTAAACTTTTATGGCGATACCCAATCAATAATGTCCAAAAAGTACATACTAGTAATGAGCTCCAGTTTGACGTCCCTGGGTTGTGCCCGATCAGCATCCCTGGCCTTGATGACCAGTGCCACGGTTCCGACCGGTGCATCCTCCGACAGAGAGCCGCTGAGTGCGCCGCTGAATGTTGGCGGACTATTCTGCACGTCTACTACTTTGACTTCTACGTGCGCTGTGGAATTTAGCGCACCGTCCTGGAAAAGGAGCGAAATTGTGTTTCATTTTTAATTCCTGGCCATTGACCTCTTGTAATAAAAGGACGCATAATCATGTAGAAATTTTCAGTTAAAATATGGCCAATTTTGCGTTGACAGTTTTAGAATTATTGGTAAAGAAAATTATACATAAAGGCTTCTAAATAAAGTACAATATTCAATAAAATCCCAAATTCAGAGCAAATTCAACCTTAACAATTGAGTTTAAGGTTGAATTTGCAAATGCTAGAATAGACTAGAATTGAGTACGTCATCAACCCATATTCGGCTCACTGCTGAGCTCGAGTCTTCTCTCAGAATGAGAGGGGTAAGGTCATTGGCATAAGGGATTGGCAGACTTCACACACGCAGAGAATTAAGATAATTCTCTGGTATGCAGGTTTCCTCACGATGTTTTCCTTCACCGATTGAGACACGTGATATTTAATTTCTTAAAATGCACACAACTGAAAAGTTGGAGGTGCATGCCCCGGACCGGATTCGAACCCACACCCTCCGGAATCGGAGACAGAGGTCATATCCACTGGGCTATCACGGCTCAAATAGAATTGAGTGCCAAAAAGTTGTCCTTGATTGAGGACGTTTTTTGGTCGATGATTGTGCATCCACTTTTTTATTAGGTGATCAATGGCGCCAATTCTAAAACGTTTACAAAAATCCCGTGTCATGGTGTTTGTGGTCGCACTTTTCCGAATCATCTCAACTCAATGTACCTACCTAATTATTTTCTTTTATGGATTTGGTAAGTAAGGAAACAAAACTGTAAAGTATTTTTACATTTTTACCCTTGATCACATATTTTATCGCTTTTATACGGCTTTTTTTCGTTTGCTGGGTCACTTGATTTTCTATTAAAATCAAGTGGTCTGGTGGATATAGGAATATGCTTATTTCATAGTATAGATCAGTTACCGTGGCATATAGTTGGAACTGGTAGAACTGTTTGTCGTTGTAGTCCAACTTCCTCCTCAGCACCAGGGCGCCGCTGTACTGGTTGGCGGTGGACTGCAGACTGACCACGTCGAAGATGTCGCACGCTTCTAGCCACTAGACAATGTCATACAAAATAATATTGTTATTAAAATGTTTATAATACTAATAATTTACCTGCCTAGTACCTGTATAAACTACTATTTATAAACTAAAGTAAGTGACCTAGGGGGACACATTTCTACACAAAACTCACACCACTTCTCATACCTACATAAATACGCCTCCTAGCTTGTCTCCTGGGAAGGCAAGTCGCCGGGCAACCGGCGCTTAGATCGGGTAAGTCGTACGCATTGTGCAAAATTAACCTATAGCAAATATTCTTTGCGGCGAGACAGCGCGCTGTGCAAGCAAGCCGCTGTAGATCGTTGTTTCGACGGGACCCTTAGGTTAGCTATGGGCCCCTGACCGTTTTGTGGTGTTCCGTCGAACCCCGCCAGTACATAGTTTTGGTAGTACACTAGCAAATGCCTTCTACCTGACAAAATCTATTTTAACCCATTATCTGAACTTACGGCAATAAGCTATAGAGCAGTTGTTATTTCCAGTTAAGAGAATACAGGATAGAAACTAAGCATATGAGACAAAGTTATATAGAGCTATAGAGCAAAGTTATAGAGCTTTAAACTATTTAGTCTAATAGACTTCGAACGCCGCATCATGTCCAATAATAAATAAGCGATAATAGGTACCTATATAGAAATGTATGTTTCTCCGCATGATCGAATCAGAAATGAGGAGATCCGTAGACGAACCATAGTCACTGACATAGCTCAGTGAGTCGCAAAGCTGACAATGGGCAGGCCACAAAGTTCGAAGAGACAATGGACATTGGAGTCCAAAGGTGCTGGAATGGCGACCTCGCAGCGCAGCGCAAGTCAAAAAAAACAGCACAGGCAAATAAAATCGGTGTAAGCTTTAATTTCACGCGACTACTTCTTAGAAGATCTGTAAAACACGAATATCTCACCATAAACCGTTTAGAAGACAATAACCAATTTTCGGTTAAAATCCCAGACGGCTTGACTTTTGCCTTCAATAATTATTGTCATATTTTACTCAAAACCTTGACAAATCATATAATTGGACTACGTAAATATTCCTCATGAATCACTTTATCTTTTGACGGAAACCGCATGAAAATCCATTCTCGAATTTATCGCGAATATACAGATAGACATAATTATGTAGATTATCAACTAATAGTAAAAGATGATTCATGCTAAACGAGTGCCCAGGCCGGCTCAAACGAGGCACGAATTCGAACTTTATTGGCTATATTTAAAAACATGGATTAGGATTTAAACATCAAGTTTCTTCAAAGTAAAGTGGACTAAATTCCTACTACGTAAAGTTTACTTTACTTTGAAAAAAAAAGCTAAATTTAAATTTTATTAAATTTTTTAATAGTGCCGTTAATGCAGTTCATAATTTATTACATTTGAACACCAAGCGATATTAACAACTATACGGGAACTACTAAGGTAAAACTGCGAGGTACAAAGAAAAATATAATCTTTTTTATTTAAATATTTTTAACACTCTCCTACTCTGCTTGTGTTGTTCTCCCTGCCCAGCCAAATTAAATATTATTCTTTAAGCAGGTTAAAAGCATATTTTTCCTCTCGCACCGACTTCTACTGCATATAAACTAACATAGCCATAGTTAATATATATTTTATATAATACAAATTGAAACGTACCTTAAATAGTTTAATAGTATTGGATAGAAGCAGGCGTTACTTTGCGGAAGTTCAAAAAAAAGTCAAAATTTTTTTGCAATTGCACGTTGTAGAGTCAACATCTCCTGAGGATGCTCCGGTTTCGGGGTGAAACGTACGTAGAGAGTATTTTGTCGGACCTGGGTGACGTTGTCGCATGGGTTCGTCGACTTTTCGCGGATGATAGCAAAATAAATAAATCATTATATAGTTTAATAGTGTTTACCTGATCGTTAGGTAGGCAGCCAACTTCCAAGCTATCTCCAACAGAGTCTTTGTCTTCCACTTCTATGTGGCTCAAAATAGTTCTACCTATCTCTTCGTCTTCAGGCACATCTACTTCATAAGGACTCTGGAATACATCATAAAGAATCATCATCACAATCGTAAAGGACTTTATATTACACTTAAATCATTATAATATTAATCACCTTTAATATATAAATGGGATTTATAGATTATGTTTATTAACGACCTCTAGCCAAAGGGCACGTCAATTCTCTTTCTACGATCGCTATCGCTTCGAAAACTAGAAAAAGATATGGGAATGACAGATCTTGATCACGTGAACTATCGATAGCAAATGTGATTCCCATACATCTTTCTAGTTTTCAAAGCGTTAGCGATCGTAGAAAGAGAATCGACGTGCCATTTAGATAGGGCAGTAGCCGGCTCACGAGATGGTAAGTGGACCATCAACTATAGAACACCTATAAGCAACTTCGCAGAACTGCAAGGAACACGTCCCAGAAAGAGCTTGCATTGTGTCCTTCAATTTCAGTAGGTGTTAAGCCTCGTATGCCTGCATTACACCGGCAACCATACCCTTTAGACTAGAATAGACAGCAATGCTGCCTGGCAGCAGACATAAACGTGTCATAAATACTGTCCTTGGACGATCTCTGGCACAAAGTTTTACAAATTGACGTCAGTTTTAAACCAAATTTAAAAAGATTTCCAAAAGAAGTAACCTATACTTACATTCTTAAATATAGGCGGGTTGTCATTCTCATCTAAAACGATGACAGTGACTGATTGTGTCTGCAGGAGGTTATCCGATTCGATAGGATGGATGTTTTCTATCGATACTAAGAACTTTATGGTGTCTTCTTTCTGGAATATTGTAAAAATACGATTAATAAAGCTTAAAAGCAATAAATTGCTTGCGTTTTTCGTGATTTTATAAAAGCTGAAACCTCTCTAACCTACGCTCCTTACATATGAAAGTAAGGGATCACACGAACGGCAACTCTACCGACGACAGAGAGACTAGAGAGACAACTACGGGGGCTTGACTGCGATTACTATGGGAAGTTCAAGGGTTCAGACAATTTTATACAATTTGCTCAGCATATCACGAGAATGTCCCATATTATGACCCTAGTCGCCAGTTACTTAGCTATGCATCTGTGGCAAACCTTCCAGAAACTATAATCTGTAAAGAAATTTTAATGTCTCTAGCAAAGTGCTGTCACGAGACTATCAGACTAGCTAAGTGTTTGGCGAATCATATTTCATCAACATCATATCAGAGGATGGACGTCCACTGCAGGAAATAGGCTTTGGGTTGCGAATGGCGACATGATTTTTCATGATATCCCGAAGAATATGGTATGTCGAAAATTATGCAATTTAAGGTATCAGGTAATCTGAGGTTTTACTGATAGTGGTCATGGCTTATTCACGGACCCCGGAATGGTTATAACGCCAAGTTCAGAATGCTAAGGTCAAGTTTCTTGGAATTATTTAGAACATTAGTCGAACTTTATGCAGTTTAAGGTATCGTGTAATCTGAGGTTTTACAGATAGAGGTCATGGCTTATTCACGGACCCCGGAATGGTTATAACGCCAAGTTCAGAATGTTAAGGTTAAGTTACTATTTCTTGGAATTATTTAGAACATTAAATGTACCTCTCTATCTAATGGCTGCACTAAGGTAACTTCTCCGGTTGTAGGATTGACTGAGAACTTGTCTGTGCCCACTAATCCATACCTTAACTGAAACAAAATACAAATTAAGTATACTTAATATATATCGTCATTACAAGCCTATTTTAACGGTCTACTATAGGTCAGGCCTTCCTCTTTGTAGAAGACGGGATACAGAGTTTATAGCCAGCCTTGGAGCACATAGGATGACAATGTTAAACTATTTTAAGATCACTATCAGATATTAATGATAATGATCAGGATCGTCGGCTACGGCTTAACGTGCTCTCCAAGGTACGGGATTTTAATACCACCAACTTCCTAACTCCGGGCTGAGAATTGATAATGAAAATTTCTTAGAAGAAAAACTCAGTATTTTTTACCCAGGATTCGAACCTAGGACCTCATGTTCCGAAACCTCTGAACCAACGAGGCAGCCACGAGCCTCTTTAATAAAACAAAAATAGTATTATGAAGCAGCTACTAACTGGCAACCCCTCAGGATCAGTCCCCTGCAGCGTGTACACGAGCTGCCCGACCGGCGTGCTCTCCGACAGCGCCAGGTTGTCCATGTCCTGGCTGAACACCGGCAACTTGTTGGCTGAACCTGGAACAGGTAACAAACATAACTGAAATTAGGTATTTTGCCTTGATAATGGCGTGGCTTGTTATCATCCTACCAAAAGAAGGCAAAGACGTAGTTCGTAGTTCCTGTAAGATGCCGAGTCATCATCATCATCATCACATCAGCCAATGGACGTCCATTGCAGGACATAGGGCCCTTTTGTAGGGACTTCCAAACATCACGATCCTGAGCCGCCTGCATCCAGCGAATCCCTGCGACTCGCTTGATGTCGTCTGTCCAACTGGTGAGGGGTCGACCAACACTGCGCTGTAGTGCGAGGTCGTCATTTCAGCACCTTGGGACCCAACGTCCATTGGCTCTTCGAAATATGTGCCTCGCCCCTTGCCACTTCAGCTTCAGATGCCGAGTAAAAAACTCATAAGGTAGAACTAACTTGTACTTCTGAAATTAGGAACTTTTGCCTTGCTGATGGCGTGGCGATGGCGACCAAAAGAAGGCAAAGACGCCAAGCGATTTAGCCTTCCTGTACGATGCCGAGTAAGAAAGTCAAAGGTATGGGTAGATTTAACTTGTACCTCTTCCATCATAGACTGCATCGTCACTTAAAATGAGGTCAACATCAACAGTAAAAAACATCTGGTTAGTAACAACTTTTGTTACACTACCCTCCTCCCAACTTGTATCAATAACGAGGTTATTAAAAGATATTACTAACCAGCTGTTTTTTTTAATGTTGAATAATTAGCTTTATAACTTAACAGCCACAATGCTCGTTCCGACGCTTAGAAAGTTTCATTTGCTGGTAACTCAGTTAGCTACCAGAATCAAGAATTTTCGTAAATAAAAAGTTGATCTTGTTAGTAATCAGGTGTAAAAAATGTTCTACGGATCCCTGAATATAACAGTTAGGTACTTATAAGATGTAGGTACTATGTTCCTACAGTTTCCAAGAAAAATCGGTCCTGTAGTTTCACATATATATATATATAGATAAAAGAAATGAGATGATAGAAGAGATCTTCATTTTCTTGAAAGTTAGTTGAAATATTTGACAGGAAATACTGGATAGTAAAAGAAATACAGAACGCAGTAACTAAGGCCGCTTTATCTATTAAAGTGTTTCCTTTAAAACACAACTTAATGTATGCTCTTTATATAGGTAGTGATGTGTTAATTACCTTTTCTATACGCTCTTTGTTCTCCCATGAACGGCATTTAGCAACTTTTACTTTTAAAAATTCAACCTATTGGAATTGATAGCGATAATCATTCCTCGCTTACTCTGAGGAAAACCTAATATAATTTCACGAAAGGGTTTTTCATCATCATCATTATCAACCCATCAACCCATACTCGGCTTACTGTTGAGCTCGAGTCTCCTCTCAGAATAAGAGGGTTTAGGCCAATAGTCCACCGCTGGCCCGATGCGGATTAGCAGACTTGACACACGCAGAGAATTGAGGAAATTCCCTGGTATGCAGGTTTCCTCGCGATGTTTTTCCTTCACCGTTTGAGACACGTGATATTTAAATTCTAAAAATGCACACAACTGAAAGTTGAGAACCCACACCCTCCGAAAACAGAGGCAGAGGTCATATCCACTGGGCTATCACGGGCGAAAGCGTTTTTATAAAAATATAAATAGTGTCGTATTTGTTGATTAGTGTCATTGGATAAATGGAAGAAAGATTAATTTAGAATTCAGAAATTTTTGGGGTTGAAAATCTAGCCATGCCTACCAACCCGCATTTGAACTGTATCTGAGTAAAGATTAATATTATATATGTATACTGTGACTGTATGGTGAAGCACTATCTCCTATTATAGTAGGGGAGCCGAAAAGGGGATTTTTGCAGTTACTTAAGCGCGTCAGATGAACATAAGGGAATATACCTAGCACGTTGTTGTACCTCCACTAAGTATAAGCCCTTAATATTGGTTACCCACCAATATTAAGGGCGTCTAGGGCATCCAAAAAAAAAACTAGCCTCAGAAATACTTAATCAGCACGTCAGATTAAGATGAGGTAGGTGAGTTGATAGCTAAAAAGGTGTACATTTCGGAAATCTGATGATTTCCGCGTAACGTAATGGAATGGGAGGGTTCCAAAGTTACAAAATAAAATCCCTATATTTCTGTTATCTATTCACGAGCGCGGTTAATTTTTTACTTATTTTGAATGAAATAATCTCCTGAATAAACGCTCATGTTTTCTGATGATTTCAGTAAGCCAAAGTAATAACAATTGTCTTTAAAGTCTGTAGTTTTTTCCCCACCGCTGAAAGCGAAAAAAGTATATACTAACCATTTATTCTTTCTATCATTTAATCTACCAAATCTAATTGATTCCAATGACGCTGTAGTAACTGCAAATTTAGCTTCCCGGGCTCCCCTACTATTCGGAAGGCCTGGCTCTATACTCTATAGTGAGTTGATAAAATAATTCAACTATAAAAGTTAAAGTGAAAGGAATGAAAATAAGACGACATTTAAGTTCCTACGACGTAAAAAACTATTGACCATGTTACCAAATATTCCGATATCTTTGCAAGCAGCGTGGAATCGATTTTTGCGAAAAGTCTATGCTCATCGTGAAATCAAAAGAAGGTAAGTATACAAATTACATTTCATCAATGATGATGAAAGACAGCTCTGATTTCAAATGGATCAATGAAGCAACGGACTGGTATGAGACATTATGAGTTGTGACATCTTGCAACTGCTTCTTCGACTTTCCGTTTGCGGGAAATTCTATTTTTCCCGCAGAAACAATGGATTTTTCCGGTAGTAATAGTTAATCGAGAGTATAATCGAAATATTTCACCCAAATCGGTTTAGTAGTTGCGGCGTGAAGGCGTAAAAGACATAGAACTTGACGGCCTAAGACGGAGATCCTAGGTTCAATCCCGACTGGGAATTCCAAGTAGTCAGTTTAGGGTTTTATATTTTTTTAATTGACTCGGGTCTGGTTCGGTGGTCGATATCAGCCGTGACTTGTTACTACCGACAAAAACTTAGACCTCTTCCAAATTAGCCATCTTAGAGTGCGGAGTGCGTCGTCACTTAACATCAGGTGTGATCGCAGTACGTATCATTAAAAAAAAAAAAATGCTGAAAGTTCGCTGATTCTTCCATGATGTATACTAACTAAGAATGGAGTTTGGATTAGGGTTAGTTTTGGGATGAAGAAATAATAAACCATGCAAAGCATATATCTACTCGGTACTAACTTTACCAACGTAAATTAACTTACCATGTTGAAAATAGGAGGTAATTGACAGACAGACCACCACTGGGAGCCATCTTGACGCCATGTTGCGTCCTGGAAAAAGAAAAATTATAATTAGGAATAATAAAAAACATAGCTACCTATACAGTAAAATATAGAAAAAAAAAACTGAAAAACGTTGACGATATGACAACTAGGTTTATGCCCATTTGTTGTCTGACATTTTCCTGTAATTTGATTGGTTGGGCATGGTTGAAAGGTTCGTGTAGCCAGAACTTCGTTGTTTTATGAATATTGTCAGCCTTCGCTTCTACCATACATTAGTTTTCAGCGAAGGCTTTCCAGTTTCCACTAAGCTGCGAGTATCTGACTTGGTGTCATCCTATTGTAAATATTTAAAATTCTAACAGGAATTATTTATTGATGTTTATTAAATTATAATGGGCTATTGATATATTATGTTGTAAATATCTTCTAAATGATTGACAGTGATGATGATTGAGATAGTAAACAGAGATACGGGCGCCCATTCAATACTCAATTGGTTCAAGGGCGTACAGATCACATATATGGGTAGACATCAATTTGTGGACCAGGACATAGGTGAGTGTATAAAATATTGCAAATATCAGTATATGTGCGTCTATCCATTCTGTTTACTTTGTTTTTACAAACGCATGATAGTTTTTAACCCCGAGGTTTTATAAGTTTGTGCGTGTACCCGTAACTCTGTTATTCTGTCTATTTAAGTTTTAAGTGTGTGTAAAATCAAAATTTATTTATTTCAAGTAGGCTTAGTTTGCAAGCACTTTTGAAACGTCAGTTCGGAAGGCAGGTAAACTCTCTCTTGTCTGTCTGTCCACGTGCCTTTGTAGCTCTCGAACGGATATACCGCTTTTCATTTGGTTGCTTATTATTATTTTTTTTAATATTTCTTAAAAGAGACTGTTTTAGGCTATGTTTGATGAAAATTGATTCAGCCGTGGTGGAAGAGGGGATGAAGAAACGATAGTAGGTCAATATATTCGCGTGTAATAGGAAGATTTGATTTGTCTATTGGTCCATATATTTGGCCCAGCTTACATAATGCAACACCATTTAAGCTTTTCTGTTACAACTTACAAGTCATATATTTTTTGTTATGGGGAATTTCTGTACCAGACAACTATACAGGACAGGCACAGTAATATTAAGTATAATTACTGTGGTACAGGTCTCAACTAAGTAATAAAATAACAGAGAGGAAATCTGAAAAAAAAAATCTAAACAGTTTATTTTAATTTTTTTCAAGTAAATCAAAATTATTTAAATGCTTCTTCTTGGGTTCCTTTTTGATTATAATAAGTAATCACATTAATACAAAATGTATTGAACAGTATGATGACTCACGAAATTTTCCGGAAATTGATGAATGAACAATTATCTCGTATGAAATTTTTAACTCACGTCAATATAGCGGTTTAAGCACAGAACATAAAACACTTAGGCTGTCAAAAGACACACTTAGGTACTTTACACTTTCAAAACAAACTAAAACAATATATCTTAGTAAATTTGAGTGCAATCAGCTCGGAAAGTAATGAGATACTACGATCAGATACGAGGCGACCCCTCAATTGCTGGGGTCAATTAACGCAAGGTCGGGTAACGTTAGATTTTGTCTTTAATTACCTAATGGACTGTGTCGTGGTTAATTAGTTTACTTCGCAAATTAACTCGTTACAATATTAGTTTATTCATAAAGTTGACAACCTTATTAATATTGTAATTATTTTACAAGTAAACTTTAATTAACTTTCATTTAAGTTGAAGTGTTATTATAATATATATCCATTAAATTAATAAAATTAAAGGAAAAGTTTTAGGACATATTTAAGTAGGTAATAGGTAAGTTATTTAGAAGGAGGTTATTTATTAATTATTATTTTAACATTAATTGTAATAATTATTATTAAATGAAAATATATTACGTACAATATCTTTTGCTCGCTGCTTGTATACCTACCTGCCAATATTTCGTATTCACGCGGCTTTGCGGGCTTAGGATAATTACTAAAATTAAGTGTTATAATATTAAATACAAATATTGCCCCCTGCGAAGTAACCTTTAGTCAGGGCTCAAGATGCATCAAAATACAGACCGTTCCGCCGTTCAAGGCAAAGGATTACTAGTTTCCAACATTAAAATTCAAGTGATCAAATATTGCAGATTTTGCCTATTTAAATAATAATTAAGTAATCATACTTTTGCTTTAAAAATAATCTCCGCGTGCAACTAATCGCAGCCATAAAATGAATAATATTACCTAAAATTTAGAAAAAATAGCTTTGCTCAACGAGCTGAGCTAAAGTGGCGTTGAAAACGGTAATTTACACCAAACCGGCTTTAAGCTGTTAACAGACGAGCAAACTTTATTGGTGGCAACCATTCTACAAAAGTTAGTTTTATTACACGACACACGTATTAGCAGACGCCAGCAACTTCGTATGCGTGGAATTCGGCATACTTTTCATTTCTGTTTTGGGTACAAGATTCCAACTCTAAACGTTTGCCGCTTTAAATATTTTTTGAAGTCTTGATCTAAGTATGTATATGATGAGTTAAATAATTTGGTGGAAGCCTTTAAACCTCATCGTAACTGTAATATTGATGTACTTATAAATCAATGGTACTGGACTAAAGACTAACTGACCAAAGTAAACTTGTTAAACAGTGTTGTTTGCTTATCTAATTGTCATGATCAGACTAGGTTAGACTTTAGCCAAGTTTAAAGTTAAAAGTTATAAGCCGGTTATTAACACGCTGAATTTGTGCAATGTGATAATGTAATAAAACTATGCTTAAAATTAGTAACTAAACAGAAGAAGTTAGTATTTTTAACTTTCACCTCTTTCTCTTAAAAAAACGGATGAATATCGTCAAATCTTTATGTTCAAATTAAGTTGGCACGTCTGTTAGCGGCCTAAACGGTTACAAAACATTATCCCACGACACAGTTCGGCTGTTGCATGAACAAAGCGTTAAAATCGTAATATATTATTTGCATGTTTAGCATTTTATTAGATTTCATTCATATTAGACGACGTATAAACTTAATCTAGGTCTCTATATTTCTAGATTTTTTGTAGGAGTATAGGACAATTTAATAGGTTATTCCACGCTTCGCCGGTTAATGTCTTGTTACATCAAGGGCTAGGTCAAGGACTGAATTGGTCATTGAATAAAAACAGACAACTCGAAAGTTTAAGTTTACAATAGGCCTGCGTATAAGAATAGAAGGAATGAAGGTTAGTAAAGAAGAAAAACTTTGAGCTTCTGAAGTAGATTACCATTTTGGGGCAAACTTGTATAGTAGTTCCATCGTCTCAGTTAGCATTTGGGTGAAACTTGCAAAATAGGACTATCAACTTAGCATTTTGGGTTAATATTCCAAAGTTCCATCGCACTCAGGTACCATTTTGGGTCAAACTTACTTAACCATTACAATAAACCGATTTGTATTGTTGCAACTATATACCACGCCACCTTTAGTTATAGAAGTGTAAAATTGGTAGCAACTGACAAAAAAACCTTGCAACTCCGAAACCAGATCAAGCGCGAACAATACGAGTAACTTGCATTGGGCAACTGTGTCGCTCAGATATACATCAAGTATGGACAGTTCTGCGTTCACCTTAGAAATTCATAATTTACCACGTCTTCCTTGCTTTCTTTGCTTTAAATTCAAACATAAAATCATTTATTTGAAGTAGGCTCAGTTTACAAGCACTTTTGACACGTCAGTTGACTATTTGTAAAGATTCTACCACCGGTTTGGAAGGCAGGTTCTGCTGAGAAGAAACCGGCAAGAAACTCAACAGTTGCTCTTTTTAAAAAATCATACAGTATTATAATTTACAATTGATGATAATATTACAATTTCTTATAGTTTTACTTTTTCTGTGAAGCTGATCCAACGGCCTCCAAGCGCTTTTATCTTTAAGGAACTCATCAATGTTGTTGTAAACTCGACTAAGTAAATGTTTTTAACACATTGCTTAAAGCTTTTGCAGGTCCATCACAGTCTTGGGGTGCATTCATCTTGTTATAGAAGAGTACACCCAAACCTACAAAAGATTTTTTTACTCTTTGGAGACGATATGCAGAAATAACCAACTTATGCCCGTGTCTAGACCTTCTTTGTTCCTGAGCTCTCTCCCGAAGTAAGTATTTACTGATTCTTACAACCTGGGCATCTTTAAGATGATAGTAAATAGACACTTTTGACGGCTTCCGTGGCGCAGTGGTAAGCGCAGGATTTACTTGACGGAGGTCCTGGGTTCGATCCCCGGCCGGCTGGTGGGAAGTTTCGGTCGTGGCTAGTTACCACCCTACCGACAAAGACGCCAAGCGATTTAGCATTCCGGTACGATGTCGTGTAGAAACCGAAAGGGGTGTGGATTTCATCCCCCTCTTAACAAGTTAGCCCGCTTCCATCTTAGATTGCATCATCAATTACCATCAGGTGAGATTGTAGTCAAGGGCTGACTTGTAAAGAATAAAAAAAAAACAAAAAACATCTTCTAGGCAAGGGTAGAGGTAGGTTTGAATATTTACATCGATTTACACGCGGACGAAGTCGCGGGCGTCTGTTCATAAAAAAGTCCCTCCTCCTCCTTTATCCTCATAAAAAAGTCATAGTGAAAGTCATTTCTCATAAAATTAGACAGACATTTCTGATAAATAGCCTTGCTAAGTAGCCTATCTTGTCGTTCGTCGTTAACTATTGGCCTCATTAGAAAGCTCAAAGTCACTTTAAGGGCGATGGAGTTGAAGTGGCAATGGGCACACCACATAGCCGATGGACGTTGGGGTCCCAAAGTGACCCGTCTCCGGAAAACGCAGTATTAAGCCTCCGCTAGGTGGACGGAGGACATCAAACGGGTTGTAGGGAGCGCTGGATCTTGGTGGCTAGAGACCGTGGAGTTTGGAAGTCCATACATAGACTACACACAGGTAGAGAATTAAGAAAATTCTCAGGTATGCAGGTTTCCTCACGATGTTTTTCCTTCACCGTTTGAGACAAGTGATACTTAATTTCTTAGAGGTGCATGCCCCGGACCGGATTCGAAACTACGCCGTCCGAATCGAAGGCAGTCGTCATATCCACTGGACGTGACTGGACTATCACGTCCTTCTAATAATAGCCTAAGTATAAAACGAAATTATTTTGATATTATGAGGAATCTCCTCCAGTCTCCAGTCGTCACACTCCTAATTTCGTGGAAACTTTTCGCTAGCGACTTCTACAAGCGAGTATCATTATATTTGATCTTGAAAAATAAAATCTAGAATACGCCCATATCTAAATTATTACACAACTGAAACAAATAGTAAGTCGAGGGCATTTAATAAAATTAATATTTATTTTATTTAAATAATCTGTTTTTTATTATATTCTAATTTTATACTAATTTGACACGGCTTTGTATTTTTATTAATTATTACTATTATAATATCAGACTGTGACCTCTGCTGATGAAAAATATTGACCCCAAAAAACGAAGACAGTAGAGATCTGTTTACTTAGTTTTATGAGAAATACTTAATATTAGTTAGTTACCAACTACTTAGTTTTTGTCAGTAGACTAATAAATAGATCAGGCTTTGTTTGCGTAGAACACCTTTCAAATTTTAAACACCGGACTTTTCATACAAAATGTACTCATCCTCATTTATTATTTTTGTCATCATCATTTATTATTTTTATAGAAAAACTTTACAATTGGACATTGAATTAACACCTGAGGAAATCTGCATACCAGAGAATTTTCTTAATTCTCTAGGTGGTGGACTGTTTGGCCTAACCCCTCTCATGCTGAGAGGAGAGTCGTGCTAAACAGTGAGTCGAATCCGTAAATTGATGATGATGATGATCCTGAAAATACTCCATTTTCGTAAGAAGGTTTTCAGTCTGATCAGGATGTCATTGCCGCGCAAATTCGTCGGCTTATCTATCCTTTCATTCTATTCATACATTATTATAAGCGCAAAAGTAAGTTTGTCTGTCTGTTTTCACAGCAAAACACTGAACTGATTTGGATAAAATTTGGTATAAAAATAAATTGGCCCTTGGAGTTGAACAGCTATTTTTAATACCGGAAGAATCCTTGGTTCGGCGGGATTTGTAAAAAACAGAATTTCACGCGAAAAGAGGTCGCGGGCGCCCGCTAGTAGCAAACAAATTGGCAAGACAATGGCATTTCATTATCATCATCACATGAGCCGATGGAAGTCCACTGCAGGACATGGGCCTTTTGTAGGGACTTCCAAACAGCGACTCCCTGCGAGTCGCTTGATGTCGTCAGTCCACCTGGCGAGGGGTCGACCAACACTGCGCTTTGTAGTGCGGGGTCGACAGCACCTTGGGACTTCAACGTTTATCGGTTCTTTGGACTAAATGCCCCGCCAATTGCCACTTCAGCTTCGCGATTCGTTGAGCTTTGTCGGTGACTTTGGTTCTTCTGTTGATCTCCTCATTTCTGATTCGATCACGCATAGCTCGTTTTATCACCCGCTGTGTGACTCTGAGTCTTCTTTTACGAAGTATCGTACTCGTATTAAGAGAACTGTGAAATCCACTGGTCACAAATCGGTGACGCACTTGATGTATGTACATTACAGTGACCACCGTTACAATCCCCCATTATCGTACAGTTACGCGCAAATGACCTCAGCAGCGCGTTCACATTGTGACCACCGTGAGAAAACAATATTGTTTCTCATTTTTATACGATTTTTTTTTGCACCGAGGTCCTAAACAATGTACGAAATAAAATCTTACGATGCGAAAATTTTAACAATGACGTAGTGAACGAATTAAGGCCTAACTGTTTCGTCGCCTAAAAATATAGGTTAATTTGTATACTGTTTAGTATAGTTTATTGTAAACTAGCGGACGCCCGCGACTTCGTCCGCGTGAAATTCACTTTTTCATAATCCGGGATGAAAAGTAGCTTATGTATGTGTTAATTCAGGGTATTATCTGTTTTTGTTCTAAATTTCAGCAAAATCGGTTCAGTAGTTGCGTCGTTAAAGAGTAACAAATATCTATAAAAACTTTCGCGTTTATAATATTAGTAGGATAGGACTATCTGTGCCCCGCGGTTATCCTCGTGTGCCGTTGAGTTTATTGGCGGCTTTTCTCACCAGAACCAGCCTTGGTGCTAAAATCTCTACAAATAGTCAAACTTGACGTGTCAAAAGTGCTTGTAAACTAATAACTTCAAATAAATGAGTTTTCAATTTTAGTTTCAACCGTTCCCATAGCAATATCAAAGTAAAAAAGCTCTAAAAAGCCTATCCCTGTGCCAAATTTCATCCTTAACTGTTCAGCCATTTTCTAGTTATAATATAAGAAGTCAATGTCAATGTCAGGTAAAAATTTATTTATTTTAATTAGGCTTAGTTAAGAAATACTTTCGAAACAACAAGTAAGTACCTAATAATAATAGATAACTGTGATAATAATATTAGTCGAAAACTTAAAATTAAAGTTACGAGGGTTCCAAATGCGCCTTGGTTTTAGAAGAGTCCACAAAAAACCTCAGTACGTAATCTCAACTACAAATTACATACCTACAAAATGTTCTGCAGTTCACTTTTTTAAGAAACGTCAATTATGGAGTTATTTTACATTTTTTTGTGGTAATTCTTAGTCTGTGGTTTCTTGTATCTATGTTTGTGGTTGCGCAATAGTATGCGGCCAGCATTAGCCACAGTAATGTCGCGTTTACACGTAAAGCCATGATCGAAGCGTAAAAACACGCCTCGCCTCAGATCAGACGAGTATGGGCGTACTTGCATTGCGTAACAGATCCAGTTCTGCACGCTATGGTATTTGAAGTGAGGAATTCATTGGTGATGGTATTTCTGTGTAACATGAGTTGATTTAACAAAATAATACTATGGGTAGTAATAATAACAATAAAATCCTTTATTCAGCTAAAAAAACAAATTAAAAATCAAGAAGAAATTACAAACTAATACTAACAAAGCTTACAAGCTACTTAAAGATACCTACTTAAATTACAAAGTTCCTCTGTCTGTACTTAGCATAATAATATAATAAAGAAATTCAGCTGAATGGGGCGCTGCCTCAGCTCGATACTACAGTTGGGAGCTGTAGTGCTATAAAAACAATAGTAGTATTATAAAAAGGTGAAGTTAGTGGTATTGTAGGGGGTAATATACTGCAAAGAGATTTACTGAACCGGTTTTGAAAATTCTAGAAAGCCACGTTATTTGCGAACGACAACTAGGCGGGTGTAACCGATAGTTCTGTTGTGTGTTGTACTTATTAATTACTAGTGGACGCCCGCGACATCGTCCGCGTAGGAGTAACTTTTCCCGTTTTTCCCAACATTTTCCTTCACTACTATGCTCCTATTGATCGTAGCGTGATGAAAAGTATACTAGAACCTGCCCAGGAGTATGAAGAATAATTGTGCCAAGTTTCATTAAAATCCGTCGAGTGGTTTTTGTTTCTATAACGAACATACAGACAAACAAAAATTTTACTGATTGCATTTTTGGCATCAGTATCGATCGCTAATCATTGATCACATAATTATTTTGGAAATATATTTCATGTACAGATTGATCTCTCTGCAGATTTATTATAAGACGTATAATAATATTATACGGAATTAAAGTTTCTGGTGTTGTAGGAGGTAATCTCTAATCTAAACCAATTTTGAAAATCTTTTTACCACTAGAAACTTACTAATTGCGAGAGCCATAGGCTATGATCTATCCCAGTATTCTCACAGGAATAGGACCTACGCGTGAGAAACTGTGGGGCGTGGCTAGTATAAAATAATCGAATTTTATTTAAATTGAAAATATAAATTTATTTTAGCTTGGTGGGAGGCTACCATCCTACCGTTAAAGACGTACTGCCAAGCGATTTAGCGTTACAATGTCGTGTAGAAACCAAAAGGGGTGTGGATTTCCAACTCCTAACAAAAGACACAATAATATGTCACAAGCAAGGTCGCTAGTAAGTAAGTACCTTGTTCGAGTTAACACCAAAATCTAGATTGCATTATGCATTAACTCCTAGCAATGCGAACAATGCTGTGAAGCGGGTTACCTATTTGTAAACACGGTGCAGCCATCGGTTTATCTTACGCGTAACTAACTACTAATTATGGTTGCGATATTGCCTACATTGTTATCAGCTCATAGAGTTTTAAGTTTTAGAAACTCGTATTTGAAACCTCTAGTGCCTTTGGATTTGATTTGATGATATGGGTACTGGGTTTTTTGAAATGTCAACAATGACAGCAGACAAAGTTTCAAAATTCTTGGACTACTGCAGCCATCTTTTACAGGCATTAACAGCAAAATTTAAGGTAAAAGATTAAACTATACTTAAATCTAAGAGAATTTGCGAAGAATTTACGATAATGAATAAAATTTCAAAAACAAGAAAATAAGAAAATTTACAATAAAAATAATTAGTATGTCAAAATCAAGTAGGTATGTCTTATTTTTAAGAAAGGGATTGAAATTATGTCAATCATTAATAAATATGATAGAGTAGGTAATAATTTAAAATAAATGTGGGTTAGGCTGTACATCCCTTCCTATATGAAGTAAAGGCTTTTTTCTTTGGGCCATTAAAAGTAGACTAAATCATGATAAGCTTAAAATGCACATTGTTTGTAACATCCAACAATTTCGTTCTTTCATCATTTCGCAGAAACGAGAAATTAAGAAACTGAATTTCCAAAAAAACCTTTAATTTTCAAATGCAATAGACCGCCAATACAATACCTATTTCTAGTTGTCGCTACAGAAATGTGTGTAATCTAATTACATCAACAATCCAACACGATGCATTGAGCAATTGCAATAGAAGCAAAACTGAGAGCCGATTCGTTGCGCGATCGATTTAGAAATGGATTACATTGTTCCTTACCACCTACCACCTACCAGCTACCTACCATCGGATCATTACGTGACTTTCATTATATTTCGTTGCATATCGATATATTGTACATGTATGTAGATAGTAGATATGTGTTCAATACATTTAGACAAACAATAATGTTGTAATTTCAGAACAGCTGAATAGCTGTTTCTGAACGAGTTATATCAGAAACATGACCTAATAACTATATTTTCTTTCTCCAACTAAGCGAAAATCTATGTCTTTCCTGCGAGCAGAAATAAAGATGCTTGGAGGCCGTTAGATCAGCTTCCACCTTCACACAGGAAGTAAAACTAAAAGAAATTGTAATGTTGCCATTAATTGTAAATTATAATATTGTGTAATTGTTTTTTTTAAAGAGCTACTGTTGAGTTTCTTGCCGGTTTCTTCTCAGCAGAACCTGCTTTCCGAACCGGTGGTAGAATCTTTACAAATAGTCAACTGACGTATCAAAATTGCTTGTAAACTGAGCCTACTTGAAATAAATGAATTTTGAATTTTTGATCTCAGGACCTCTCGATCTTGGATTCCATCTGCTTACCATGGAGCTGACAATAGCTTTAACTTATCACTGCCAGTGGCGTGCATAGGGTTTATAACTAGGGTATGCACTATGTGAACAAAATCGGAAATCTTTCTCCAATGCAGGGTTCGTAATGACTCCTCAGGGTAGATAGTGCATTATTGCATATATGGTGTGCATGCCACTGATCACCGCCAAGAAATGATTTTTAGACTTTACTTGAACTTTAACCAATAGGTACGATACCTCTGACCGGTTTCTACGCGGCATCGTACCGGAACGCAAAAACGCTCCATGGCACATCGTTACCGGTAAGCTACGGTAACGTTACATAAATAACTTCCCAGATTCAATGATAATTATGATATTTTAACACTAATAGGCATTTTAATGTAAGTAACACAAGGGTTGGCACCCGTATGATATTTTAATTTTAAATTTCACTCGTGGTA
Source organism: Bicyclus anynana (assembly GCF_947172395.1). NCBI lineage: Eukaryota > Metazoa > Arthropoda > Insecta > Lepidoptera > Nymphalidae > Bicyclus > Bicyclus anynana. The sequence goes on from NC_069092.1 coordinate 1,433,744, forward strand.
ACACCATTAAACCACCCTCACCCACCCTCCTTATCCTAATTGAGAGGGGATTTGGAAAACATTTATGATTTTGATTTCCTTGAATAATGTGTAATGAATACATATACGTTTTTTGTGGCATAAATGACCGTATCTTTTACATTTCATTATTTGTAAACACAGACAGGCAACAAAGAAATTCTTTAAGATTTCCATTATTTTGCTTTTGAGGAATAAAACCCTAAAAAACTCAAAATAAACATTTCGTATTAAGTATGTATCTTGAATATTCAATACAATCCCTTCCTCATATTTCTGGCATTTTTAGCAAAATACTTTTGACCGAAAAATAGTTGCCAACCCTAAGACACTTCAGTAATGCGTAACACCTTTTCGGGTACATTTCTGCTTTGTTTTACTGTACAGTTAACACAATACTAATTATTATAACTCAACAAGTATAGTCTTTATTGCTTTCACAATAAGGTAAGTAATACTTTTGTTTTAGTGGTAGAGTGTACATTTCTCATATTGTTATCCGTTGACATTTAAAACGAAAGTGAAACTCCTGGGTATTGTTCTAAATGAAACGGACAAGGTGTCGTATGACCAGTTTGAAGAGAGTAGTAATAGAAATCTGCTCTGGTATTGTCAGTAAGCTACTTAAGTTACCGTTATTCTAATCTTACTAATCGACTTGTCTTTTGTTATTGTAATACTGAAAAATGGAATTACGTGAGTACGAGGTAATCTACTTTGTTTATTGTTTATTTGTTTGGCCGACCAAGTAAATGGCACACCTGTTTAGTGTTAACATGCGACCAAGGTAATAGACAAAATGTTGTCCAACGGCGTCGGAGTAGTCCCAGTCCCATCTTTTTCGTTATAATGCAATAAAAGAGAGCGGTATTTCCGGTTACACTGCCTTAAGTTGAAATTTGTCTGTTCCTCTTCACCAGATTATCTCGTTGGTCGCATGATAGCACTACTGAAGTGGTTTTATACAGAACCTTATTACATGTAGGTATAATTAGAGAAGAGTCAACGTCTGTAACTACTTCTCACTTTTGGTTATTGTCGGCTCGCGCATTGTAGTGGATCTCATCATTGGACACGCCAGACCTAAAGATAGTAAAGGGATTTAGTGCTTAGACCCACTACTCTATTCCAATGCAGGTTGGCGAGATTAGACTGACTCCATATCGACCAGATCAGATGTTAATGATAAAGACCGATATCACGTGTTGTCCGCTATACCAGACACTATAATCACGAGTTTCCCAACTCTGGGCAGCTAGTAAGAATTTGTTTGAAGAATAAAAAGCCCAGAAGTTCATAGTCCAAGGATTCAGAAGCCAGTACCTCATGATCCGTGGTATCACAGAATACCTGCTGGACAAAGGAGGCATTTCGTTTAAGTTTCAGGATTATCGTGACATGCAATTTTTGTAATAATCGAGTAAATATAAATGTAAGTACAAATTGGTTTATGGCGAGACAATCATTCAATATCTAATTGTGAAGCATCTCCTAAATATAGAATATTGCAAATGCAATTCTAAAAGCTCGTTAATTTTTCCTTATACCTACCTGATTATATACATAATTCCTACGGAACATTTTACAACCGACCTTTATAAAAAAGCACATAAGTAAGTAAATGTTGCAAATATAAATTGATTTTATTGAGGTGACTCACAACAAGGTCAAATCAGTCTCAAAACTGTTAAGTTAGGGTCTCTAGAATTTTAAAAATGTCTGTCTTAATACATGATTAATCATCAATCAATAAAACAGGAAAAACAAAATTGCTAATTAACAAGTGCAATTTAATTCTCTGCAATCATCAAAAATGTCATTACGTACAGTAAAATGACAATTAGGTAAGTACTATTTAGAAACTTAAATATTAACAATATTTTTTATTCTTTGACAATTCAGCCTTGGACTACAATATCACCTGATGATGTCCACATTACAAACAATGCATTATTTTTTTCCGATATTTCATCAATTCAGATTATGTATGTAGGCAACAAAGAGATGATCAAAGCTCGAAACTCATAACCGAGCTGAGAATGGTAATGTGAGTCGCTTAGCCTTTGAATGTCAACGCAGACCCCGCGCGAGGCACAAGGTCGCTCGCTTTCACCACTATAATAGCTGCCTTCATAATCCTTCAAGAGTATTTAAAGACTATAAATTAGAAAATATTCTTAGTGTCTGTATTTATACAACTGCCTGCCCCGTAGTTCAAAATGCTAGCTTATTCGGTACATCTTGCTGTCTATAAAGGTACCCCTAAAGACAATTCCATATAAACTTGGATGATTTGATAATTGCATAGCATTGATACGAATCAGTTTTAAGAATGGCGACTTTTCCGCTAAACGCAAAAATCTATTGCTCGGTAAGTGACTCTGCGGTTAATATTATAAGTAAGTACTTACTTAAAACTATTCTGCATTCCAAATCAGTCACTAGTCACTAGATTGTTTAAAAAGTAAATTACGCCTACTTAAGAATAAATTTTTTATATAGAGGTTTATAACCCATTAAATTCACCTTGTAAACCATAATCCATTACTGAAGCCAAACTAATTAGAAACTGGAAGCCCGGTTCGGTCATTTACCATCAAGTGATGCTAAACGATGATCTCGTATTAACCATCTAAGACATGCAACCTAACTTGATAGCTAAAGACACGGCTGCAGATTTACGAGTATTCATCCTATACCTGAGAACTGACTAGACTGACATACCGGAACTCTAAATCACTGGGCACTACCTTTTTGCCGGTCGTGTGGAAACTAGTCATAGCTGAAAGTAACCACAGATCTGATACACGGTGAGCATGTGTAGAATTTAGAATTTCTGCCAGTAATCCTAAATCCTATCCTAAAATTCTAAAGTAAAATCCTAAAAAATTCTGGAGCTCGATCTTTTGACCAACCACAACATAAAATTAAGTTTGTGCCATCGTCAGACCATCTTTGAAAACATTGTTTAAAAACTCATTTTAATCAACAAGGGAATTTGTTAATTATAATCTGGGTTTTAAAATATGGATGCATCTGAAGAAAGCTGTTAATAATGACGTCATATAGGTAACTTACTGGACGTGAACTACTTTCAACGACCTCTCCAAGCGGAAAGCTTCATATGTATGACTAACAAATAAAATACTTAGCCTTGATATTGCTTACCACAGACGCACGATCTAAGACTTAATAGCCTTATCTACTTTACATGCTTACACGGCAAAATAAAGCACCACGTGAACCCGTCATAACTAAAATGTACTAATGTCTAACTGTCTTCGTTGACTTTAGCCTCCGGAAGACACCAAGTCAATTAGTAATTTAGCAGCCCAACATCAACGTGAACGTAGTTGAATTCCGCTTAAGCATGACGTTGGGAGCCTTCGCCTGCTCAGACGAATTGAGTATTAGATCGGGACCAGGACCTGTACCCATTTGGCAGATTCTCTTTCTATAATAGCAAACGCTTCGAAAGTTAAAAATGTATGAGATTGACATTAGTTGTCGACAGGTCATGAGATCATGCTATCGATCTGTCTGTCATTCCAATGATTTTTTTAGGTTTCGAAGCGTTAGCGTTTGTAGAGAGAATCGACGTGGTACATGGCTACAGGCCCTGAATCACCAGACGTTACCTCTTCTGTCAAAATATAAGATCAACGATCCAACGCTGGTATAAGAATATTTCTTAAGAATTGATATTTCATTGTTGTAGTCTTTATCGTCGATAGAAACCTCACTAAAGATACCGGTTTGAGTAGTTGAATAGACTAAAGATGTGTGTTTGTTTAAAGTAGTGAAAATAATACAACTTATTTAGGATGTATTGCGATTCAATGTAGTATGTAGTAAGGACACAAAATAGATTCATTAGTGTCAAATATTTTCTACGTGTGAATTTACCTCTTCCCCTCAAAAAACGACTGACAATTTTGTTGGTTAATTTGGGTGCAATACAACTCCATAGTTAATTACTCTATGTTCCCCCGTGAAGGCGTTGACGAGAGGTTGTATGTAACCTGTCGGAGGAACATTATAACGAGCTAGCCAAGCCACCGCTAAAGCCTTGTCCCGTGAGAATGTCTTCTAGCGCAAGTAGCGCTGATGTTTATCTTGTTTAGCCAGCATTGCCCAACCGACCTTGCGTCGATTTGACATTATGACACGTTCCATCTCGCGTAGTCAGATACTGTTTTTTTTTTATTTCGAACATTTTAAAATATTAAAACGCATCTATATTCTAATACTTAGGTTGAAACATTTAATGTCAGGACAGTTGATCCAATAGTTGGGACTTATTTGTCCCAAAGCCTTGTTACCTAGAGGAGCGCTAGCGTATTAAATACTACTAACTCTTGTAAATATTTCCTTTATAAATTTTACATTTTTAAATAAAAATAAATTATAATAAAACTAGCGGACGCCCGCGACTTCGTCCGCGTGGAATTTAGTTTTTCACAAATCCCTCGGGAACCATGGATTTTTTCGGGATAAAAAGTAGCCTTTGTGTTAATCCATGCTATAATATATCTCAATACCAAATTTCAGCTAATTCGGTTAAGTAGTCGAAGAGTGAAAGAGTAACAACCATTCATATCATTAAAATCATCAGTTTTCGCAAATCTCGGGAAACCATAGATTTTTAAAATAATCGGGATAAAAAGTAGCCTATGTGTTAATCAAGAGTAAAATCCATTTCCATTCCAAATTTCAGCCAAATCGCTTCAGTATTAGCGGCGTTAAAGAGTAACAAACATCCAAACATACATCCAAACATCCATACAAACTTTCGCGTTCATAATATTAGTAGGATAATAGGATTTCGATAGATCGATTCGATCGAATAAAGTTCAATTGTTGCAACAATGTACCCACTTGTTGATATGAATATAGAATGTCTTGGGTTTAATTGGCTCACGTCAAATTTGTTGACCCGTGGCGGTTGTGTGCGAAAGCGTTCCTGTAGACCTAACATGCGACCCACATAGGTATGTATCTCATGAAGAGACATAGACAAATGTCAACGAATAGCGACGCAACCGGAAATATCGCTATCTTTTACATTTTTTTTTTATTCTTTACAAGTTAGCCCTTGACTACAATCTCACCTGATGGTAAGTGATGGTGCAGTCTAAGATGGAAGCGGGCTAACTTGTTAGGTCGGATGAAAATCCACACCCCTTTCGGTTTCTAAACGGCATCGTACCGGAACGCTAAATCGCTTGGCGGTACGTCTTTGCCGGTAGGGTGGTAACTAGCCACGGCCGAAGCCTCCCACCAGCCAGACCTGGACAAATTAAGAAAATCTCAATCTGCCCAGCCGGGGATCGAACCCAGGACCTCCGTTTTGTAAATCCACCGCGCATACCACTGCGCCACGGAGGCCGTCAAAATTTTGAGATGATTGAAATAGGAATGGGACTACATCGCCGCCAATGTCAACATTTAGTCTATTTCTCTTCACAAACACAATATATTAAGTCGTTGTTCGCATGCAACCACCTACTGCAACCAGCAACAGTAGACCCAGCAACGGTGACGATCCCCGGACTGATACACTCAGAACGGTCTTCTAAACCGAGGTCCGAGTCTCAGAGGAGACGCCCTTAGGGAGCTTTTCCACTCATGGCAGAATCAGAAGAGGTCTGCCTACGGTCCCATCAGGCGATGATTCTGTGCTCGCCCAAAACCCCCCGGTGACGCCGCTGAGGTCACATTAAGGAGCCTACGGCATTTACACCGGGAGAAACAAGGCGATGATTTGGAATATCGTTGGAGTGCGACATAATTTCGAAATCGATTATGAGTCGCACCCTTCCTAGTGTTGCAATGGCCGGACGGAACCCTAATTTTGGCGCAATATATTTTATAGTTAGTTATATGAAAAGTTGTTTAGGCCGACCTCTGAAAGTTACAGTTTATTTATTAAATACTTCTCCTCTTAAGTCTTCTTTTAAATTTACAATATCATTTACTTATAGTTTGTGAGTTATCGCCGAAAATTCGAGCCCTTATTTAAGGGGTTTAAAAACTTAGGTTTAGGTTATAGGTAGGTATAAATTGCAATTTTGGCTTGCAGAAAATAATAAAAAAAATACAACCGACTTCAAAACCTAAAAACGTACCCACTAAACTAAAAAGCGAAAAATAACATCATAATATGTTCTACCTGCTGATCAGTATGAAGGCGGTGCTAAGCCGGTGATGTATTAATTCAAGCCATTTAGATTTTGCAGACAGTGTTGTTTCATGTGGTCCTGTCAGAAATGGCTTAAATCAAGACAACACCGCCTAAGCACCGCCTTCATACTGATCAGCAGGTAGAACATATTATGATGTTATTTTTCGCTTTTTAGTTTAGTGGGTACGTTTTTAGGTTTTGAAGTCGGTTGTATTTTTTTTATTAAAATTTTTATTATTTTTCCATTTTTAGTGTAAAATTTCATCTCAAACGAACACATCAGACCCCTAATGACAGTCACAACCCATCTTGGTACAAAATTCTCAGCAATACAAATTAATCAAGCCCAAGCACAAGGTAGCTACCGTAAACCGTTAAGGGGTTCCCTTAATTGACCTTGGTCTTCATCATCAGACCCCTAATGGCAGTCACAACCCATCTTGGTACAAAGTTCTCAGCAATACGAATTAATCAAGGCCAAACACAAGGTAGTTACTGTAAACTGTTAAGGAGTTCCCTTAATTGTCCTTGGTCTTCATCACCAAACCCCTAAATGACAGTCACAACCTATCTATCTGGAAAGTCCTCATTAATACAAATTAATCAAGCCCAAACACAAGGTAACTGCTGTAAATCGCCGAGGAGTTCCCTCGTCTGTTTTATGGCTCCATCATCAGATCGATTTTAAACCTTCATGAAATTGTAGTGCTGAAAAGTACTAAATGGAAAAGTTTACGAACACACTAGACACCCATATAATTTTCGAAAGTTTCTCTCAATTTCTCCAGGATTCCATCATCAGATCGTGACATGATGGCAATGGGACCAAATGGGGACTATACCGTTTCAAACAAAAAAAGAATTTTTGAAATCGGTCCAGGCGTCTTTGAGTAATCGGTGTACATACATAAAAAAAAAAAAAAAAAAAAAAAAAATACCGACCGAATTGAGAACCTCCTCCTTTTTGAAGTCGGTTAAAAATAACGCCCTTCTCAGAATTTTATTCCTTCCATTCTAACGATCATTACTCGTAGCAGGTTAATAAATTTTTTCTCGACTACATTATAACTTGACATGCCGCTAATTTGTCAAGAAAATTTATAAAAAACTCTAATAGACTAATGTGATTGCAAAATCACACGCCCAAGCTTGTATGGTAGGAATCTAATAAAGGTATAAGTTAATACTAAGCACGAATACCGTAAAGGCAGGTCACGAAGGAAACTCAAGTCTCTTAGGTCTTACATAAACACTATGAATGGAATTTAAAATACCTATTCTCTTGCCTAGCGATTACCTAATGATTTGCCTTAGGAATGGAATATACATTCAATAAAAACCTTAATAACAGTATCATAAAGTTTATTATAAAATACACATTTTTTTAAATATAAAAATTCTAAAGACTGGTGCAGATAACTAATAATTTACTTACTTACGTAGAAAACATAACAGATGCTTATAAATCATCAAATGAACCTAATTCAAAAAATTTTGTTGCGGTTTTTACATTTAGCATTTAATTCTGAGTACTACAAAAATATTTAGTTTTAAAATTAATATTAAAAACTTAGCAAGGTCGAAAAACTACTGTTCCGCATTGAGTACTAAAAGCTGTACGACTTGTTATACCATAAAAGTGAGTGAGTTCTTAGTAAAAAAGCAAACCGATGAAATGCCAATAAATCTTACCGTTAAGTTTGGTAAATAATCAAAATTTACGCATGGCTGAACATCCGGCTCCTTCCGCGTTACAGCCTACATCAAGGTGTGTCTCAACTCAAAATTCAGACAAAAGTTCAATACCGGAATACCGTTAGCTATAAGATCACTGACATCACTGCAAAACACTTGTACAACTATCGATAAACAACTTAAACGACCGCACACATCACTTTTGGAACAATATTGACACTTTTAAAAACTATTTCTCGTCAATGTAACACGCGTAAACTTCGTAAATTGCGAAATATTCGCCTCGAATAACTCGCCACGGTGCTATTTCGTTTGCAACTGACGTCTGACATCACAACAAGTTCATTATTCACCCTATAATGCATCGCAAGCTCCATCGCACTCACACGTTCATTTTTAATAAGCGTTAGAAAGAGATGAAGTACTTGCAAATGCAACGATATCGACAGCGGTGCTAACGGACTTAAGTGGAACTAACTTGACATTTAAGTATCGATCTTCGCAAGATCCATAACAAAGTAAGGAAAATATCCGTTAGATGGCGTTGTAATATATTATTTATAAACACTATAGATGTCGCTAGTAGAGAATGTAGAGCATAGAGCTTGAATTAATAATTAATGTTTAATTTACCAAAAAATAATACAATCATAGATTTAAGCAAGGCTGGCTGGATGCAACTGCAAGGTGCTCCTGGATAGGGGTGTACTCACGTCAGTAGCGATTTCTCACAGAAGAAACAAAAATGCTTGCATAAAATAAATATGACAATGATAGTGACTTATCTTATTTAGGATGGTTTGAACTTTTGCGCTCACGCTCAACCCGGGAAAAAAGGTTGCTTTTTTTGACTTTTGCTTTTCTGAAATGAAACTAGTAGGCAGGTTCTTTAAGTGTTTTTTTTCCGGGGAAGCACCAGGTTAAGTGTGATTGTGTCCTCTTTCGAGTATGGATTTCATTTGACTAATTATTGCTTTCACACGTAAGGGGTCCCTGTAGTCCGGGGGATCATAACAAACAGCCCAAAATTACATCATTAGGTACATATAAATTGACTGCATTTAAGGTTTTTATTTAATTTTGTAACCGATTTTAAAAAAGAAGGTTCCTTGATTGAATCGTCGAAATATTTGAGACTTTCTCTTTATTCCCCGCCCATTGCTACTTCAGCTTCGCGACTCGTTGAGCTATATGAGTGGTTCTTCTCCGGAGTTCCTCATATAAGATTTGATCACGCATAGATACTCCTAGCACAGCTCGCTCCATCGCTCACTGAATGACTCACAGCCTTCTTAAAAGGCCCATAATTAGATTTTAATACATTTCACTTTTACAGCCTGGAGGCGCAATTCCTTGGATCTAGAACAAAGAGGACCTTGACGGGTGACAATTTGATGGATATTTACTTAAGTGTGTCCCCGTTAGGTCGGAACATAAACACAGCTGCTCGATCGATTCACTCTCTAATAAACAGGTGTCGTAAACATTTTAGGATTTCTTCTTTATTTTTTAAAAACGATTCCTTATATCCAGTGATCTGATCCGTGCAATTCATAGAAACAAAATGAACTGCCTATAACCCCGACCCCGAATCAACTTTACCCCCCGGTGACGTCCCATAAGGAGCACTTACACAATCAGAAAGAAAAACAATTTTCCATTTTATACCTTAATCCCTAACTTTAGTTAAAACCCCTTGGTTCCTAAATTATTTTTAAGTCCAAAAATAATCTGTACAATGAGTGCTGAGTCTCATGTTATCATTTCCTCTATTGTATCGTATCCTAAAGCTAAAATTCAGGTTCAACATTTCCAACGGTGAGACAGCCTTTTACTTAAAATAAAATTTAATGATATTGTTATATTTTTTTTAACCATTTACTCGTTATAAAATTACCAATGAACTCCCGCTACTTCACTCGTAGAGTTAAGTTTATGTACAGATCCTAAAAAAAAGAAGGAATTTCTTTTCCGAATGCATTAATCAAATACCAATCTACCAGCGTGTGCCAAAAGATATCTCAATGATTTCTGGGTTAAAGTATATTATGTGATTCTATAGAATGAAAACTATGCTATGCTAAATATTGACGAAATCGGTTTAGCTGTTGAACTGGAAACACAGTCATTAAAACACCATTTTGCCTTAAAATATGATGTCTTAGTTATCGTTATTATCATATTAACATGAATGCGATGTTATATTATTATGGTAATCATATAATTTTACATAATTCAGCCAAACGACCTTGCTATGTTTACCCGAACGCAGCCTCGTAACAACTGCAATATATTATACAGTCGCCACGCGCCCGCAATCATTTCACTCTCTATGGGCAGCGGTAAACAACATTTTCATATTTTTGAAATTATAGTTTCTAAATAAAATTTTACCTATGTACAATTCAGTCAATGCAACTTTACATAAATATTTTCTCAGGGATATTTATTTAAAATGTATGGAATATGTTTATTTATATTTTTATTTTATGGAGAGTTATGTTTTAAATGTGAATCTTATGGGTAAATATGCCGGCATGTTTAAAATTTTAGCAAACTCTACAGGCTTTTGACGAATTTTAATATAATTACTAGGCTTAGTTAGGTTCGTCTTGTTTGTGGAAGTAATAAAATTATGACAATTATTTAAAAGCCTTTGAGTTTTGCTAATAATTTATACCATTAATATTAAATAACATAAAATTATTGTAGTCATACTGAAATTATATTATTTGTGCATGACTTCCTCTTAATTACGCAAAATATCTAGCTAGGATCATGCACTACTATACTACCTAATATAACGTGGAAATTAAACCCTTATGGTTTTTATTGTTTGCAATATAGTAAAAATAAGGTCATGTTAGACATGATAATTAATTACGAAACCCTACAGTTCTCTATAAAGTAGAGATAACACCTTAAAATGATGTTCGAACGCAATGCCATAAACTCCAATTATTTATTGTTAAGATATATTTTAATGCGAACAAACTCGAAACTGGTTAGCACCAATAAATTTTTAGTATATTGCAGTGAAACTCGAAAGACATAATCAACTTAATTGAATTGTGAAGTAATTGTGAATGAACACCGATAGTTACGTAACAAAAACTGGTTTACATTCATTTGACGGGCTTTGGGGATTGACGGCAGCAGTAATAAAAACTTTTGTTTACGTAGTTATTTGCAAAGATCTTAGTTGGTTATTATGTAAATAAGCAACGAACGAATGGACGAGTTTATATATTGTATAAATGAGGATAGATACTCCAACATGTAAACTCTGCCACTCTACCTCTGAATCCATATGAGTTCGATGAAATCATACAAGATTTCGAGCTTTTTGAGTGTAACTACACTTTAAAAGCTCGAAATCTTGTATGATTTCATCGAACTCTACGAAAATGAAATGGAAATCCGTAATAGTATTTATATGGAGGAAAACATTGAATGTAGGTTTATATTCATTGACATTTGTTATAGAAAATAATAAATAGGTACTAAAGTTCTGGCCTTATGCATTTTTGAGACAGTAAAAAATCCATTCGCAATTTTTTTTATTGCTAGTAAAAATCAAGTCAAAATTTATTTATTTCAAATAGGCTTAGTTTACAAGCTCTTTCGAAACGTCAGGTAATAATAATATTAAACTTAAGATAGTGGTGATAATAATTATTCGAAAACTTAAAATTTTTAAAAAGTTACGAGGGTTCAAAATATAAAATGTTAATACGCTGTGCACGTCAATACAGTAGGTAAGTTATTGACATTTAGTACCAAAGGTTGGCAGCCCCATCTGCCTCCGAGCGCGACCAGATTTCCCAGTGGGGATACAGGCGCCGGCGTCGCGGAAAAAAGTAAAAACAAGCTCGTTAGCCAATAACAACAATGGTGCGCGCGCGCCTTTTTTCGTGCCATTTCTCATTCGGACACCGGACGTCGTAGAAGTCAGAAAAAGACGCAAAGAAATATAAATAAATAATTTTGTATAACCATAAATACGGTGTGAAAAGATCTCTATAAAATAACCCATAAAAATGTATAATAAATTATGAAACTATTTATTTAATTAATTATGAAAATAGTTCAATATCGCCAGTGCTTTTTAATTTTCACTCTATTTCTATAAATTAAAGACCAAAAAAAATATTTCGTTATTGAAATTGTACCAAAATTAAAAATATAAAGTAAGTGAACTTTAAAAACCGTAGAAAAAAAATCAAAACATCGAGCTTGCATAAAACCACGCATACGCAAACGTAAAAAGCTTGTAGCGGAAAAATCTCTGAAGTAATAAAAGACTTTTGAGTACTTTGTAAGTCCCATGTGATGGTATAAAACTATAAAAAGTGTAACGTGTACCATGGCAGTGTTATGGCGTTATATTCTAATGAACAGTGTATTTATTTTGGCGTTGTATGCAGCTATTTGTGAAGCTTACAGTCCAAGAGGTAAGATTTTCTTTTATTTTTCTTATAATTATAATAATTTTAATTAGCAGGCACCCAAAAGAGCCTTTAGTGTAAGAGCTTGCCCTGGAAAGTACTCCTACAATTACAAGCATAATATGGAGATTATCAATTACTTCTTACCTACATACATACATAATTACGTCTTTCGGAGCTTTGTTATAGACAAGTGACTTCTAATTAATAATAATTATTATCAATTAGTTAGTTATTTGTTTCGTCAAATATTACTATCGTATCCTTAGACCATTAATAACTAAGATCATATCTAATACTCGGCGTGTTAAAAAACTAAATACTGATCCTTCTCAATTAATTTTTTCTGCTATTTTTAATATAAAGTAAGTATCGATCCTTGATGGCAGAAATGATGTGGATTCCGATTTTTTAGAATAAGCTTTTCGTCTTAATTTACTAAAATCTTAATAATTCCAAGCTAAGTTAGACATGAGAAGAATGCACAATCCGCTTAGATTCAGAGATAAGCGTGATAAGACAGACTGACGGACAGAGAGAAAAGCAACATACGTGTATTTAATTTAATGAAATATTATTGTTTTATTTAGTGTAAATAATTGTAGCAACGTACGTTAGATACCTCCACTATCTAATGTATTAATAAATTATAGTAACGAGATAAGATTTGATAGTTTGTTTGTTTAGTACGATTTAACTCAAAAACCGTTTTTTACATCAGAAGAAGTTCAACTTTGCCGAGTATCATAGACTGTATTTTTGAAACAACGGTCTGCTAGTATTTAAAGTATTTTTTTTCAAGGAAAAACAAGCCTTTAAGTTACACATTAAAATTATTTCTGAAAATTATTGACTTATAGATAAGCCTGTTTGTGCCAATGAAAGATATATTACGGATTTGTCGAAAATTTGCATACATACGAGTACATACACAAAATAAACGTACAATGTACATGCAGGCGGATCTGAAGTCAAAGGTCAAAATTCATTTGTTTCAATTAGGCTTAGTTATAGTTAACAAGCACTTTCAAAACGTCAGGTATATTCTATGATACCTAATGGTTATCATAATTAGTCGAAAACTTAAAATTAAAGTTGCGCCTTTGTCCGAGAGCCCACAACAAGCTCAGCCAGGTTCGAAAACAGAACCTTTTTTAAAGGTCCGTTATCTATACTTATAATAAATCTGTAGAGAGGTCAATTCTGTACATGAAATATATTTCAAAAATAACTATCAGGGGGTGATTAGTGATCGATACTGATGCCAAAAATGCAATTAGTAAAATTTTTGTCTGTCTGTCTGTCTGTCTGTCTGTCTGTCTGTCTGTCTGTCTGTCTGTATGTTCTTTATAGAAACAAAAACTACTGGACGGATTTTAACGAAACTTGGTACAATTATTCTACATAGTCCTGGGCAGGTTATAGTATACTTTTCATTACTCTACAATCAATAGGAGCAGAGCAGTGAAGAGAAATGTTGAGAAAACGGGAGAAGTTACTCAATTTTTTAAGCTTCCGTCGCGTGTACAGCTTTAATGGTTAAAGCTACATAGAATCATGTATGACGGAAATGTTCTCCTTAAAATTATCTATAAAAACACAACAGCATATATATGTCTATCTTTTATGGTTGACTCACAATAACACATGTAACTCCCGATAGCTTAGCAGTTCGGAGCTTTCTAATTATATTTGTCAACTCTTATGTTTATAACACTCATCACTCATCACTAACTAAAAAAGTTAACATTATTACCTATTCAATAAAAAAAGAATCATAAAAATCGGTAAAGAAACACCAAAGTTATACAAGAAATACGCTAAGCCATCGCGCGTGAATACTAATTCATGCTCGACGCGACTCGCGGGGGGGGGGGGGAATAAATAAAGAAGTGCAGCCTTAATGAGTAGGGTAGGGTAGAGGTAGGGTAGGGTAGGATAGGGGTACTTGAAAGTTTACAACGACTTTCACGCGGACGAAGTCGCGGGCGTCCGCTAGTCTATACTAATATTATAAAACTGAAGGTTCGTTTGTTTGAACGCGCTAATCTTAGGAACTACTGGTCCGATTTGAAGAATTCTTATATTATCCCTATTACTATACTATAGGCTATATATTATCCCCGTACTCCTACGGGAACGGGAACCACGCTGGTGAAACCGTGCGGCGTCAGCTAGTAAATTCAAACAACAACGTTTCTTTTGAATTTATAAATATTAGTATTCAGTATTTCTCCTTGCAGGTATTTGCAAGAAAAGACAATATTTTTTTTTAAGTTTAACAATTTAACATTATATACTTGGCGAACAAAATTGGCGTAGTTTATTATAAAGCGAGTGAAACCCACCATTACGTGAATATCACCCGCAGCTACCATTGTAGGTAATGTTGACTATCGGCCAAGCTGCTTTCCATAGTTGAAAACTTAATATAGCTTCCACCTTGCGTAATATACGGTAGAGAAGGCAGTCAAGTTCCAAAAACTAAGTTTTTCAAGAAATTACCGAAGTCAATTTGACAATTCAAAGAACTCCTGTGAATCTGACATGCAAACTAATACTACAATCTCTACAAACAAACTTGACTTGTCAAATAAACGATAGTTCGTATAAATGGCCGATTTTCGTGAAAATATCATTAACTATACAAAAATATATATTATAATGTACCTTAGGCTATATTAGGACTCTCTGATACGAAAGTCCTCTCATCATTGTTCAGTCTTTAAATAATAAAAACAAATAGATACACGTACCTACACGGCCGTGATAGCCCAGTGGATATGACCTCTGCCTCCAATTCCGGAAGGTGTGGGTTCGATTTCGGCCCGGCGCATGCACCTCCAACTTTTCAGTTGTGTGCATTTCAAGAAATTAAATATCACGTGTCTCAAACGGTGAAGGATAACATCGTGAGGAAACCTGCGTGCGTGAAGTCCTTTCCTTAATTCTCTGCGTGTGTGAAGTCTGCCAGTCCGCATTGGGCCTGCGTGGTGGACTATTGGCCTAACCCCTCTTATGAGAGGAGACTCGAGCTCAGCAGTGAGCCGACTATGGGTTGAAAACGTACCTACAGGTAAGCATTACAACCCGTCGTAGAAAACACTTGTAAACAGTGTTACCAAGTTAATATGCATTGCGTCGAATGCGTAACGTCTTTCATATTGAGGCAAAGGTTACCTCATGTGCCTGTATTTTCACTAAATACCTCCCCTTCAGTTATACACTGCGATTATGTTCAGTAAACATCTATTTTCTGAAAAAAAATAACCTTCCAAGTTTATAAAACGTTCAAACTAATTACAAACATAAACAGAAAACGTCATTTCAGTATCGTATTTTGTTTACGCTTTTTCCCGATGTGGTCTATTATGTACAGTCGCAACCAAAAAAAAGCTACGATGAAAGAACGATGACGCAACGTCTAAGCCGCGAAATCAGCGTTAAATCCGTTTTTTGCCCGTTTTCGTGAGATTAACTGCATAACTGACCGTAAATGAGATCAAAAAACCGAACCAATCACAGTAATGATCCGTAAGAGTTATGGTGTTGCGTCGGTTACGAAATACCGGATGAAAGCTTCCACCAAAAAGTGACCACAATGGTGGATGACGTCACATTGCTTATGACAGTAACTTTTTTATAGTTAGTACCTAGTTAACAGTTGACGGGCAAGCGTTTGATGGAATTATGAACCAGCACAACACTTCCCGGGTTGTGTTGGTGGACTGACGACATGATTTAGATGCATGCATTGGCGTATCTAGGACTATTTCCTAGGGTGGGCCCCGACATCAAGTCTAATTATTAGTATCATAATGGGATTCCATACTGGTGGCCCAGAATCATACGGTCCCTATATACGCCTATGGATACATGTGGCTCAGGATCGTCGTGTTTTGGGTTAGCTACAAAAGGCCCTGCTCTACATCGACTGATCGTCTGATGTGTTGATAGTTGTCTTGATAACTTGACAAGCTAACTTGATAACTTGGCCTTATGTTGTGTGGAAGATCATCACCTTTAGGCTTTAACAGAGTAACACACGCTAGAAGAGAAGACACTTCCTACAATGTACTGCCTGCCTCTGGTTAGACCATGTGTCTGGATTTTCACCAACAACTTTAGCTGATTATTATTAATCAGATTATAACAATCACGCAAAAGCAAATGGTCGAATTTAGGCATCGAACGATATATATCTTGACACTATCTCTATGGATTTAGGCGTATTTTTTATACTTAACATAGATTACACAATATTTTAGATTACTATTTACTCTGATTTCTGAATCTTCGATTTTGACAGGTAAATTATGCGAAGCTAGAAGAATATACTTTGTTTTTTCTTTATAGATAAGATTTAAGATTTTCCTGCCTTTCTACTTAAATTTGAATTTCCGGGAGATTTAGTTCTATTATATTACCTAAATATTTTAAAATTCCAGTAATACCTACCCCTAAAACGTGAGAGATATGCAAAAACCACATTCATACAACGTACTTTGACCGATGTCATTCATAATTATTCTCCTTTATTATTCAACGTTCATTCATCGTTGTTTAAGTCAATAATTTATTACCTACTAATGATAAATATTGTTTAATACATTCTATAACCCGCACCGGAAAGTGCAGTGTTGGTCGATCCTCCACTTGGTGGATTGAGGACATCAAGCAGCTTGCAGGGAGCCGCTGGATGCTGGCGGCTCCAGACCGTTTCGTTTGGAAGTCCATGCAAGAGGCCTGTGTCCAGCAGTGGACGTCCATCTGATAATGATGATGGTGACATTCTATAAACGTATAACAATAATAATATGTGACATGAAAATTTATAAAGCCTTAATTTAAACAAAATTAATGTAACATTCTAGTTTGTTAATAACAGCACAGCAATGGCAATTAATATGCAAAGATATACGAGACAAAAAAAATAAAAAAAAGAAACGAATAATTAATTAAAATCATAATTTTAACAATGGTCTATAACAAACGCAGCCGCCGATGCTGTGAGCGCGATTTCAATAACCAATTTCATTGATTTATCTGGTCATTGTTCGGAATATTATTACATACAATGTTATAACAACGATTTCCCCTGCAGTGTGAGAAGTTAAAGTCGTGATTTCTACGACTTTTTTTATTAAAAGCTCTTATTTAAATTCACTGGTGAACATAGTGTACGCATGACCTGGAATTTGGACTAAATTGACGCAACTCTTCAACCAATATACCTACTTGTATACCTCGTAACAAAATGGCGGTAGGATATCATTTCTTAAGCAAAAATCTGTACCTGATGGCCAGATCTCCTTAATTTTTACCCGACTACGGCGAAGCGAAAAGGAAAGGTAGTGATTCTGGCAGTGTGACCACGGCTCTACCATGAACATTTTTGTACCTATGCTATTCTCAATTTCGATCTGAAAAAAAATCTTGTTTCGTTCTTTTTAGACTCCTTTTTAAACGACTTCATTAAAAAGAGGAGGTTATTAATTCGTCGGAATATTTTTTTACGTAGTACGTTATAAATTTTAAACTTTATTTTTTTATATTCAAGCAGGTTTCAAGGAAACATACATACAAGGGTAGTTTTTATATTGGGTGTAATTAATATGAGAAATGATGCTTCCAGTCACCAGACTTAGTTTCAACCCTTCGCTAGAGACCCTTAAAGTTTGGCAGAGATTTTGACAGAATTTAACAGATAATTTGACAGAGGTATTTCGTTTGAGCTATATCAGAGTAAGGGTTGACATGAATATAACAGATTGGCGACTGGTATGATTTTTAAGGGGATATTATTTCTCATATTATATCGAGAATAAAAAAATAAACGTTGAAGGTCTCGACCCTTAAAACCTGCCGGTGGCGTGCAATAGGTTTTCAACTATGGTACGTATTATACCTGCAAACCGGAACGGCTACGAAATGCCTACGACAATATACAGGGAAATATGTTCCAGTCAGTCGAGGAAGGAAAACTGCTTATATTATATCACAAGATTGATGTTACGGAAGACAAGATATCAATTTAATTCCGTCCGCTCACCCGGTAACTCTAGATGGCTTTCACTCTCTAGGGTCGTGGGTTCGATGCCTGCCAAGATGATGCGATAGCGGTGACTGTTCAATCCAATCCGATGGCAAGTAAGGTGCCGTTCACACTTGTTTGTTGAACGATTGCCAGAAGCCGATGAAAAAATATGAACTTAATTGTGTGATAGACATAACTTCTCTAATGGTATATTTTTATCACTTATCAGCATTGCTTCATTCAAGCAATAGTTTCAGCTTTAGGTTTAGGATCCGGTATCAAATCTAAGAGATGAAGGCTTCGATCCGTTAGGCTTTTGTCGTACAATTTCTAGCATAATAAAGCATGTTAACCTGTCATGACCAGATCTTTGAAAGTAAATGCCTAATGAATAGTGGATTCACAAGAATTTTAAAAAGAGTAGGCACTATGCGCATGAATTATGCAAAATGAAAATTCCCTGTTCCAATACTGGTTTGTACAGAGTAGGCTTTGCATTTTTGCATCTATCAATTGCATGCAACTGCTGATGATTCGGATGTGATCAGCTCATATATTATAGCAAAGAAATAGTTAACAAATTACTCTCTATTATAACTTAAGTTTAGAGTCTGGACCTTTAAAACCTGCAAATTCCCAAAACCATCGAAATTCTAGTAAAGTAACTGTTAATAATACATGCTTTACAAAATATCGTTGTATTTCCCGCTGCTTTTATATATCAAGTGTAACTACACCTTTAGGTTCTTATTATTTCTATTCCTTTTAGCGATGGAATAACAAATAACAATTTATTCTGCGGTCGGTTCTGCTCCGACGAATCAATTATTCAGACAAAACTGATTTTGATCAATTACATAAAACTGCAGATCAATCTAAACTACTGTTCTTTTGTTTTAATATTGAGAACAAAAAATAATAGTAAGTACGTACGTTCTAAAAAAACACAAAATCGATTAATGTTTAGAATTCTAGCTTGAGCTTGTAATAGTCATTGTATATAAGCTGAATAATTTTCAGTCTGTAGGTATTCCTATAATTTTTAAGAAATTAAATATCACGCGTCTCTATCGGTGAAGGAAAACTTCGTGAGGAAACCAGCATACCAGAGAATTATCTTAATTCTCTGAGTGTGTGAAGTCTGCCAATTCGCATTAGGCCAGCGTGGTGGACTATTGGCCTGACCCCTCTCATTCTGAGAGGAGACTCGAGCTCAGCAGTGAGCCGAATATGGGTTGATGACGACGAGGTATTCCTACCATAGGTTACTACGGTGGGAAAATGACTCTTCTTCTAATATACCTATACTAGAGTAGGTACGTCAAACGTCAGTAAATGTCACTGACCCTTCTAACTTTTTTTTTTATTATTTACAAGTTGGCCCTTGACTACAACCTCACCTGAAATGGTAAGTGATGATGCAATTGCTAGGAGGAGAATGAAAATCCACACCCCTTTCGGTTTCGTACCGGGTGGTACGGCCATAGCCTCCCACCAGCCAGACCTGGGCGAATTAAAAAACCTCAATCGGCCCAGCCGGGGATCGAACCCAGTACTTCTGTCTTGTAAATCCATCGCGCAATTCACTGCGCTACGGAGGCCGTCACTCTGACCCTTTCTAACTTCTATGAATTGACTTGCATATGCATATAAAATTCAACCTCAAATTTTAAGTCGAATTTCCAAAAAGCTTAGTGAATCTCTTATTGACAAAAGTTTCCTTTTGTACTAAAAAGTTTACATATTATTTATGTATCTATTCACTAAGTCCGATAGATCCAATTGAAACTGAATGGACAGGGTACTTTAGAAAGTGAAATATGAAAATTATTGCACTTGCAATTGCAAATGACTTTATTAATCCGGTTGCGTAGGGCTACGGACCTTGTCAACACTGCCGGTTTATATACGAAACGATTTAATATGTACAATAAAATTAACGTTGGTTCGTAACACAACGCAATATAGTTTGTGGAATGCACTATTTCTATTGCCTTCCTTTCAATTCAATTAAAAAAGAAATATTAATTGATTATGAAACACCGCTAAAACTCACGTGATAATAGGTCGGAGTATGCCCGACTAGTTTCGAACCCATACGGGGCCCTTAGTCATGAGATGGTTCTTGCATCGCGGCACGATCCAAAGTGTTTGTTCTGTTGTGAAGTTTCGTGCCGCGATGCAAGAACCACCCTGCCTTTTGTATCACACAACAGTCAAGTGGAAGCTTCTTAAAGTCGATGCTTTAGGCTAGAAGTCAATTGAATGAAACCACTAAAGTGTTTTTCAGATAGCATGGGTACGGTGACATTTCGTTTCACTCTTGAAAGTTTGCCGCGATTCACGATATTAGTACGTATTATGAACGTCATAAGGTAAGGCACCGTAGCCATGCTATGTGAAAAACACTTTAAACATTTACGATCTGCTAAAGGTGGAATACATTGCGGTAATCTCGTGAGCAAGGTCCAAGTATTTTGACACTTTTTCTTTTTCAGCTTTTAAGTTATCATCATAAGGAACAGTAGTCAATCAATAATTATTTTGATTGCATGGTGCACCGACCAATCGACTAGCACTGTGTCAGGTCTATTGGCTACAATATTGATGGTGATTATCGTCTGATTCCAGTAGAACAATGCACTGCTATTTTCAAAATCTGACGCTGGGTTGTATGCATTTTCGACGGCCTCCTTGGTGCAGTGGATTTATAATTCCGAGGTCCTGGACTCGATCCCCAGCTGGGCCCTTGACGTTTTCTTGATCTATTTTTTTTTTTTTTTTTTTTTTTTTTTTTTTTTTTTATTCTTTACAAGTTAGCCCTTGACTGCAATCTCACCTGATGGTGACCTTATGGTCACCATAAGTGATGATGCAATCTAAGATGGAAACGGGCTAACTTGTTAGGAGGAGGATGAAAATCCACACTCCTTTCGGTTTCTACACGACATCGTACCGGAACGCTAAATCGCTTGGCGGTACGTCTTTGTCGGTAGGGTGGTAACTAGCCACGGCCTAAGCCTCCCACCAGCCAGACCTGGACTAATTAAGAAAATCTCAATCTGCCCAGCCGGGAATCGAACCCAGGACCTCCGTCTTGTAAATCCACCGCGCATACTACTGCGCCACGGAGGTCGTCAAATCGATCGATCGATCTAGGCAGTTGCTATCCTACTGGCAAAGACGTAAGGCCAGACGAATTAGCATTCCGCTACGATGTCATGTAGAAACCGAAAGGGGTGTGGATTTTCATCCTACTCCTAACAAGTAAGCCCGCTTCCATCTTAGATTACATCATCACTTACCACTAGGTGAGATTGTAGTAAAGGACTAAAGAAAAGAATAAATGAAATTAAAAAAATAACTCAAAAATGATGAGGCCAATATTAGGATTGCAATGGTTCTGCTATACATAGGTTGTAGGAAGTCTGCCAATCCGCATTGGGCCAGCGTGGTGGACTATTGACCTAACCCCTCTCATTCTGAGGGGAGGCTCGAGCTCAGCAGTGAGCCGAATATGGGTTGAAATTGATGATGATGATTAGGTTGGTTAGGTTAGGTTGTATTCTGAGGTTGTAGGTATACACGTGTTTATATTTAAATGTTTATTTAAGACTTATGTCACTTCCAACGTGGAAGTAGTAACAATAGTATATGTGTGATGTATGCCCGCTGTTACGTAAGCGATAGAAAAGCGCGGGTTCCGTACGCGCGGCCGCCGCGGAATGCATTTCACTGCCTTAATTACGGGGTTCGAGTCACAGGCGGTAGCGGTTGTCTTTGAGCTTCAGAAGATTTATGAAATTAAAAAAATGAGATGTTTTTTTGTATTTAAAACAGAAGATGCCCGCGACTTGAGGAATTCTGTACTTTTTAACCGACTTCAAAAAAAGGAGGAGGTTCTCAATTCGAGTCTATGTTTTTTTTAAATAAAACGTAGGTTGATTTTTAAATTAATTTAATTGTGACTATTTACCAAAACGCTCTTTGTGGAATAAAAATAATTGCTCATTAATGTGATAATTGTTGAGTACTGAAAATAATTTTGTGGTTTTCAATTTAGATTCCTGAAACTCATATTATTTTAGTTTTCTTAACTACTATTTATATTGAAATAAAATAAAATAAAAATCGTTTGTACTTCAAAAACATAAAAATGTACCCACTTAAAAAATATATTCTGTCTTTGACAGAAATATATTATTTTGTATTACGTGACGATTTGTCTAGAAATGATATTAAAAGTTAGTTTTAGTTTCTCCACAAACTGTCGCTTATGCCTTGCGCCGAACTCTAATTGCATCACACCGTCAGCAGTTTGTGGTGGACTTATTATGTTGCCGATGGTACTCATGGGGTTGCGTCACATTCCATGGAAAGAATACTTGATTGGCTCACTATTGATGTTAGAGTTCATTGAATTCCACGAACAATGGGAAGTGATTTGGAGTAATGTACCGTATAAGGTAATAACACATAATAGGAAGGTTTATGTAAGCTTCCTAATATATAAATATGGTATAATAGTTTGTTTTAGTGATTGATTGTAGAGTGATATCTAGCCACGGCCGAAGCTAACTAAATAGGAATTAGGAAACTTAATGCACGCCATTGACGATTAATTATTCTCACGTTTCTGCAGCACTCACGACTATAACTGATTGTGTATTGGTCGCTGCGTGCATAACGGTTCGACCTATGAAACGTCTTCGCTGCCGTTTGCGCTGCAGAAACGTGAGAATAATTGACCGTCAATGGCTGACTTAATAGACTGGTAGCCTGTCATACAATCAATATTTCATCATCATCATTATCAACCCTTTCGGCTCACTGCTGAGCTCGAGTTTCCTCTCAGAATGAGAGGGGTCACAACAATAGCCCACCACGCTGGCCTGGCAGTGCGGATACGCTCACTTACACAAGCAGAGAATTAAGAAAATTTTCTGGTATACAGGTTTCCTCACGATCTTTCACCGTTTGAGATACGTGGTATTTATTTTCTTAAAATTTCTCACGGCTCACTTCTGAGCTCGAGTCTCCTCTCAGAATGAGATGGCCGGGCCAAATATTCCACCACGCTGGCCGAATGCGGATGGGCAGACTAGAAAATTAAGAATATGCTCTGGTATGTAGGTTTCCTCACGATGTTTTTCCTTCAGCGTTTGAGACACGCGATTTTCCAATGCACACAACTGAAAAGTTGGAGGTGCATGCCCCAGACCGGATTCAAACCCACACCCTCGCAAATCGGAGGCAGAGGTCATAATTATCCACAGTGCTATCACGGCTCCATCGGTCCATGAATAATAAAAAAGTTTAATATCTTATTTAGTCATACGCTTGCTATATCTATTAAAACTGAAAACTTTCTCGCATATCGAGATGGTATCGGCTATCGGATCACGAGCAATTAGGCGGACGGAAGTCGGCGCTACTGTATCGATCGTATCTCAGTTGCAACGTCATCGTGAGATGAAGTATTTGGGATTTGGACGACATAGCGAGGATTCTGATACGTGTGACTGTGGTTCTTTATTTTTGACTAGCCCCACCCCTCGGATTCACCCGCGTAATTACCGTTCCCGTAAGAATTCGGGGATATTATACATCGTGGCTTTATAGTGGTAGAAGAATTTTCGAATTCATCATCATTATCAGCCGATGGACGTCCACTGCTGGGCATAGGCCTCTTGCATGGACCTCCGAGCACAACCTCGAGCCGTCAGCATCCAGCGGATGCCTGCAACTCGCTTGATATCTTCGGTCTACCTAGTGGGGGGTCGAACAACACTGCGCTTTCCGGTGTGAGTCGCCGATAAACCTTAGTATAATCCAGAGATTATACTAAGATTTAGGCCACAAAATTTACCTTTTTTATTCTTTACAAGTTAGCCCTTAACTACAATCTCATCTGATGGTAGTGATAGTGCAATCTAAGATGAAGCGAAGCGAAGCGAGTGAACTTGTTGGGAAAAGGATGAAAATCCACACCCCAGTCGGTTTCTACACGAAATCGTACCAGAACGCTTAATCGCTTTGCGGTACGTCTTTGTCGGTAGGATGGTAACTAGTCACGGAGGAGGCCTCTATAAAATATTATTATATACTAACATTCATTTATTTTTCTTGACTAGCGCTTCGATTCAATTATGTCAAATGCTAAGAAAATATGCAACATTATACGGTTGCCTAGAAGTTGACTTCTGGAGGACTATCTCACAGTCAAGAGTGAATTTGACTGGAAGTCATTTAAGAAGTATTTAAGAAGAATCTATTTTCTTTAAGAATATTTGCCATATCCATTAAATGAGACTAATATTCCCATTCGGGAAAGACTGTATTAGGAGTGGGTTAGAGAATAGTCCAACGGCGCGGGGATCGAACCACCACCCTTCGGTGATGAGTCCGACCGCTTTACCGTTGAGCTATAGATGCTCTATAATTATTAAAATCTATTAAACAGGTTCTTCGGTTTAGTTCAACGATTAACATCAATTCATTAGTCCATACATCATTCGATACAAAAATAGCATGATTCATACAGTTATCAATGTCCGTCGGTCAATAATTCGGGTTGTCCACCGAATACCGGACGCGCCAATACGTTGGATACCAGTTAAGATGTCACTGATAATAATCTCCTGCTTTTGCAACTGTCGATGCTGTTGTAACAGTAGTAGGTATAATATATTTATTTATCTACTACCATTACCAGTAAACGTCTGTATATGTTAACTAGCAAAAGTTTCATCCTCATGGTTCTCATTTACGGGAATATAATATGGCAATAGGTGACCCACGGGCAGGCAGTTTTTTCCCGCAACGAATTTCCATCCTAATTCAACGCGGAAATGTTGCCTGTGTGATGGGCAGGGTTACCAATGGCTGCAAACTTTAATAATTATGCCGCCCTTGGTAACCCTGCCCTGCTTTGATAAGTATTTTTAAAGTATTAGTTTAAATTTAATTTATTTTACATTGTTTTTCATTTCATTTTATTTTATACATTTTTGTCGGCCTCCGTGGCGCAGTGGTATGCGCGGTGGATTAACAAGACGGAGGTCCTGGGTTCGATCCCCGGCTGTACCGATTGAGGTTTTCTTAATTGGTCCAGGTCTGATTGGTGGGAGGCTTCGGCCGTGGCTAGTTACCACCCTACCGACAAAGACGTACCGCCAAGCGATTTAGCGTTCTGGTACGATGTCTTGTAGAAACCGAAATGGGTGTGGATTTTCATCCTCCTCCTAACAAGTTAGTCCGCTTTCATCTTAGATTGCATCATCACTTACCATCAGGTGAGATTGTAGTCAAGGGCTAACTTGTAATAAATAAAGAATAAAAAAAACGGTCATTTTATTTTAATGTAGGTTTGCATATTTTATTAGTTTAGTTGAACCTTTTGAGTTCTACCGCCGAGTACGAGTATAATGCCTACCCTAATTAAAATATTGTGCACTCCACAGTCGCTGCGAATATTTACACAGTCAGTACTCTTTTTTAGGTAGCTCAAGTATTTGAAGTCTCGTAATAGATTTCCTCAGTAGCCGACAAAGCGCCAGCTCATCAGTATCCCATCAGCGGTAATGTTGGCTTTCACTGCAAGCAAGAGCCTTACGTAATCAACCTGCTAATTATCTCTTGTCTGGGGATGACTTTATAACCGATCATTACAGGGTTCGATTCCTAATTCAGGTAGGTTTAAAATTCGCGTGGTTTGGTGGTAGATTTTTAAGAAGTCAGTTACAAAAATGTATACTGACAGATTTTCAACACGTTTCCTTTCAACGGTGATTTAGAAAAGAAACCAATAAACAAGAAATACATTTGATCATCATTAATTTTTTTCTTTCATTTACTTATTTCTGCTTATTTTTAATATTTTTAGCAATGTTATACATACAAAATATACAAAACACTATTACGAGTATAAAAATATTAACCCTACCGCTGCGGGACGTTTGAGTGCCCAAGCAACCGTTGGTCAGGGCTCCAGAATGTATTCGACTCTTGATTCAACAGTTAATTGAAAGCTTTTTTCTGTATCCGACTCTTGATCCAACAGTTAATTGAAAGCTTTTTCTGTATCCGACTCTTGATCCAACAGTTAATTGAAAGCTTTTTCTGTATCCGACTCTTGATCCAACAGTTAATTGAAAGCTTTTTAAGGTGTTGGTCGAAGCTTTTCGCTATAAGACCATTGACTGAAACAACTATCGAAACAATAATAGTTGACTCAACATTCCACATGGAGGTAATCTCGTTAGCAAGGTCCAAGTATTTTGATACTTCTTTCTTTTCAGCTTTAACCAGATTATCATCATTCTTCATCATTAGCTTATTTTAGCCTAGCCTCTCTCCTAATAGGAGAAATTATCCCCCTTTCGGTTTCTACACGACATCTTATCGAAACGCTAAAACACTTGGCGGTACATCTTTGCCGGCAGGGTGGTAACTAGTCACGGAAATCGCCATCGGCCCAGCCAAGGATCGAACCCTGGACCTCCGTTTTGTAAACAATTATAGGATGATACTTATTGTTTAACTCTTTTGCGATCTACTAGATACTATTAAATATTAATAATAATGATCGCAACGCAAGTGTGCTATCCAAAACTCCACCAACTTCCCAACTCCTCTGAAAATGTAAACACTGAATTTTGATGACCCAGTATTCGAACCCAAGACCTCGTGATATGCCACATAGGCTCTACTAGACCAACAAGGCAGTTCTGATTCATATAGCAGTAATCCGGAAACGGATGTAATAATTCACGTACAACCGATTTTACCTACTCTACTCGTGCCGTTAGCCGTTACAATAATAAAGTTATGTAACTTTGACCGCAAAATTGCAAGTTTAGTGGTTCAATTGCATTAATGAAAATAATGATGACTAATTGACAGTTTCATAACTTTAACAACCTAAAAATAAAATAAAATCTCAACCGTGACTTTTTCGTTTTTTCTGCCAAAATCATATTTAACCAGTGAATAACTAAATAACTTATTTTATAATAAATTTAAAAATAAAAAAGCCCCGTGGATATAGCTACAATGACTACTTTAATGCTTCAATTTCTTTTCATCATAGTGGAAAATGCTACCATAGCAGAAAAACCCAATTTCCATTACATAGTAATATAAAACCATTATTTACAGATTGGCTACTCAGATCTTCGGTGTATACTGCTCAGAACCAACTTGATCACATCAGCTTAAAAAAAACATTATGATCCATTCGTCAAACACACAGACATACATATTATAAACACGTAAATCTTATTATACTTTTTTGCCGTTTTCTTACGTAATCAACAAAAAGCATTAAAAACAAGGCAGATGATCTCCATAACTGAGAATGAAAGTTATTAGGGAGGCAGGTACCTGTGGTCTTAGGTTCGAGCCCTGGGTCTAGTCATTTTTTTATCAAGAATAAATGGCTCTAAGCAATAAGACCGTTTTGAACATACATGTTTACTATGTTTTCTTCTATTTTCTTTGTTATTGTTTTACTTAAGTGCAATAAGGCACGTGCTCTCCAAGTTCCGACTTCCCAACTCCATGACCTACCTATGTGTCTAGCCATTAGGGAGATGATTTCCTACATTAAGCCGAAGAAAATTATAAAATTACGCTTCATACCTACTGACCTAACAATACACTTTGTGGTGGTGTCGCATCCTTGTGCCTCGGACAGCACGTTAAGTCATGGTCCTGGTCATTATCATTCTCTCTCTCTCTCTCTTTGTAAGAATAGCTGGAAGAGAAATAGACAAATTGTCAACCAAGGCCTGGACTTTTCGTGTAGGAAACTCCCAATAACATATTTTTTTTGTTGGCCTGACCCGGGATTTGAACCCTGGACCTCATTGTCCGAAGCTGAACCGGACCATTGAGCAGTAACAAGCTGACCACTGCATCAAAGAAGCTTGTAGACATGCACTTAATAGATGTAAATAAGTACTGCCTGTACTCTGATACATTACGAACCTGTATTGGAAAAGGAACTTTTGCACAATTTGTACATACGAGTATAATGCCTACCCTAATTGAAAATGTTGTGCATGCCACTGGCGCTGTGAATGTTAACACACCAATCTTTAGGTAGCTCAAGTATTTGAAGTCTCGTAATAGATTTCCTCAATAGCCGACAAAGCGCCAGCTCATCAGTATCCCATCAGCGGTAATGTTGGCTTTCACTGCCAGTGCCGAGCCTTACGTAATCAACCTGCTAATTATCTCTTGTCTGGGGATGACTTTATAACCGATCAATGCAGGGTTCGATTCCTAATTTGGGTAGGTTTAAAATTTCGTTTTTTATTAGCATTCGCATCGTCTAGTGGTAGATTTTACGCATGACTTACGAGAAGTTAGTTACAAATACTTATACTGAGAGATTTTAAACATGATTCCTTTAATTACAATCTCACCTGATGGTAAGCGTGGTCAGATGAAAGCGGGCTAACTTGTTAGGAGGAGGATGAAAATCCACACCCCTTTCGGTTTCTACACAACATCGTACCTAACGCTAAATCGCGTCCCCAGTCGGGGATCGAACCCAGGACCTCCGTCTTGTAAAAAATGATAGGATGATATTGTTTAACTCTTTTATGATTTACTAGGTACTATTAAATGTTAATGATAATAATGGCAACGGCATAATGAGTGCTCCGAAGAACCAACAACTTTCCAACTCCTCTGAAAATGTAGGTAGGTATTGTAGGAAATAGTAGTCTGAGACGACTATGTATGCTTGTGCCGTTCGAGCCATCCACATTTCTTGTTGTGTAATTCTTTATGGGTTACTTAGGATAGGCGGGGAGTGTGACTTGAGTGGAAAAGGGGAGTGTTTGTTATCAGTCAAGGGCGCCCTAAAATCTACACACAACGTTCATGACTCCACTCAAGGTCATTCTTTGCCATTCTAGGATCTTTGATTTTGGTTACAGTTTGGTTTGTTAATTAAGTTGTCCTGACAAATATTGTTAAGCTTTTGTTCAACATTGGTTTTCTTTTATTTTAAATACACTTATGAAGTTTCTGCTGAAAGTGTATATTGAATTTTGATGACCCAGTATTCGAACCTAAGACCTCGTGACATGCCACATAGGCTCTAGACCAACAAGGCAGTTCTGATTCATATAGCAGTAATCCGGAAGCGGATGTAATAGTTCACTTACAACCGATTATACCTACTCTACTCGTGCCGTTAGCCGTTACAATAATAAAGTTATGTAACTTTGACCGCTAAATTGCAAGTTTAGTGGTTCAATTGCATTAAAGAAAATGATGATGACTAATTGACAGTTTCATAACTTTAACAACCTAAAAATAAAATAAAATCTCAACCGTGACTTTTTCGTTTTTTCTGCCAAAATCATATTTAACCAGTAAATAACAAATTAACTTATTTCATAATAAAAGTTAAAATAAAATGTCCGGTGGATATAGCTACAATGACTACTTTAATGCTTCAATTCCTTTTCATCATAATAGAAAATGCTACATAGCAGAAAAACCCATTTTTCTATTACATAGTAATAGAAAACCATTATTTACAGATAGGCTCATCAGATCTTCATGTATACTGCTCAGAACCAACTTGATCACATCAGCTTAAAAAAACTTACTATTATGATCTATTCGTCAAACACACAGACACACATATTATAAACACGCAAATCTTATTATACTTTTTTGCCGTTTTCTTACGTAATCAACAAAAAGCATTAACAAGTAGGTAGATGATCTCCATAACTGAGAATGAAAGCTATTAGGGAGGCAGGTACCTGTGGTACCTGTGGTGGTGGTTAGGTTCGAGCCCTGTGTCTAGTCTTTTTTTTTTTCAAGAAATTTTCAGTAGCATCCCAGAATCGGAAGTACATAATTGTACACCTCTATGCCTTGGAGAGCATATTAATATTAATAGAGATCAATCTTAGAGTAAGTATATCAATATAGAGTCAAACGTCGTCCTATCGCGCATTGGAGCAATAGTGTTGGGTCTAACCTCTAATTTCCTTCTTTTTAATGGTAGGCGTCCACATATCCGCGTAAGCATCGGACGCATCGCATCAAACGGATCGTAGTATTCGTTGTATAGAAAGTTATACAAGTCGGAATGATCCGAATCTTTAGAGAGAGAGCTTTGCAGTGGAAGATAAAAATAGTCTCGGTGTATCCAAAGCTTAAGGGCTTGGGTCACGTGCTAACCCTAAAAATAAACAGACAAACAACTGAACAACATCTGACGGCCTCCGTGGCGCAGTGGTATGCGCGGTGGATTTACAAGACGGAGGTCCTGGGTTCGATCCCCGGCTGGGCAGATTGAGATTTTCTTAATTTGTCCAGGTCTGGCTGGTGGGAGGCCTCGGCCGTGGCTAGTTACCACCCTAACGGCAAAGACGTACCGCCAAGCGATCTAGCGTTCCGGTACGATGCCGTGTAGAAACCGAAAGGGGTGTAGATTTTCATCCTCCTCCTAACAAGTTAGCCCGCTTCCATCTTAGACTGCATCATCACTTACCATCAGGTGAGATTGTAGTCAAGGGCTAACTTGTAAAGAATAAAAAAAAAAAAAAAATAAAATAACAATATGAAAACGGCTTTCGGTTGTTTCTTCAATTTTATCTTTTTGTAAAAGACAATTATTTACGCTAAACTTAACTTTCTTCAACAAAAACCATAAATCGTGACATGAAGGTTTGTGAAGGCACAGGGTTCTAAATTAGCTCAGTTCTGGACTTTGGTCAGTTTTTGTTTATGAGTGAGTTTTTCAATTTCATACGCGATTTTCCAGTCACGGCATCAGCAGAACTAAAGTTATTCGACGAACCCAAAGCACCTAAAGTTTATCTAAGCCAAGGTCTGACACTCACAGGAGATACCTTATGAGACTTTCTGACCCCTACGGTCTTCTAGTCCTCAGACTTACCAAACACCTCAGTTGAAAAGACTTTGCTGATCCCATAAAGAATTGGCTGCAGTATCATTTACGTCTCCAACAGATGGGCCAGTGCAAGTGCACACCTGTGGGCAAGTAAAATAAAAATATATTTTTTGCGTCAAGTCGAGCCGTCATGTACTACAAATGCTACAGATTCGTGAGAATAATTGACCGTTTGTGGCATGAGGATATTATATCAAATACATCTATACTTATAAGAGGTCAATTCTGTACATGAAATATATTTACAAAATTAGGTTAGGGGTAGGATAGGGGTAGCGTAGTAATAGGGTTTCACGCGGATGAAGTCGCGGGCGTTTGCTAGTACACAATAAAAAAAGTCCACGCCCGTGACTTGCAGTGTCAGGCATACAGTTTTTTTTATTCTTTACAAGTTAGTCCTTGACTACAATCTCACCTGCTCGTAAGTTATGATGCAGTCTTAGATAGAAGCGGGTTAACTTGTTAGGTGGAGGATGAAAATCCACACTCCATTCGGTTTCTACACGACATCGTAGCGGAATGCTAAATGACTTCGCGTTACGTCTTGCCGGGTAGGGTGGTAACTAGCCACGGCCGAAGCCACCACCACCAGCCAGGCCTGCATTAAGAAAATCTCGTTTTGTAAATCCACCGCGCATACCATTGCGACACGGAGGCCGTTAAAAAAACATTTCGACTAAGGTAGGCTTCATACGTACAAAATTGAACAACTCAAAAATCCTCCTCCAATATCCTCTCAATAGTCAGTGGATTTTTTTATTTATGCCACTTAATAGATCAAGACTCACTGAAGTCCACTTCTTGATCTGTTGTTGAACTACCGGTTATAAACACACTCAGGCT
This sequence comes from Bicyclus anynana, assembly GCF_947172395.1. Classification (NCBI taxonomy): domain Eukaryota; kingdom Metazoa; phylum Arthropoda; class Insecta; order Lepidoptera; family Nymphalidae; genus Bicyclus; species Bicyclus anynana. The sequence continues at coordinate 1,465,918 of NC_069092.1, forward strand.
TAAAATAAACTCAAATAATAGATAGCTTTATTATTGTAAGTATGAAAGCTTTTAAGTGGCCACTTAAAGTTGCTCACAGTACGCGTAAAGGGCGCTTGTGAATGCTCAACAAATCCGTTTACAAAACTTGCTCTTTTTGAAGTGTTTTAGGTATCTTTTGGTGTTATACTTTATTCTTATACTCTGTTTTGTTGTTAAAGTTATCATGTAAGTTTAAATTGTTACTTCTACTTTGTTGATAACATTTAAAGTCAAAAAAATTGTTTACTTTATTTGATTTGAAATTATTGTCCTAACCTCGTTATCTCATTGACGTTCAACTTGAAGTCTTCGAAGTCTAACGTAACAAAGTTAAATATTAATAGTTTTGTATTGAACATCCCTTTGAATTTTTACGGCATATTCCAATGCGGTTTTCCAACAAACATCATCATCATTATTAACAATCCTCGGCTCACTGGTGAGCATGAGTCTCCTCTCAGAATGAGAGCGGTTAGACTAATATTCCACCACGCTAGTCCATGCCGGATAAGCAGATTTCACGCACGTAGAGAATTAAGAAAATTATCTGTTAAGCAGGTTTCCTTAAAATGTTTTTCCTTCACGTGATATTTGTTAATTTCTTAAAATGCACAAAACTGAAAATCCTACACCCTCCGTATCGTAGGCAGATATACAGAGAGAATGGATAGTGATTCAAATAAAATAAAAAATGTTATGGTATCAGGTCCACGCGGACGAAGTCGCGGACGTCCTCTAGTATAGTGATTAATAAATGGCACTGATTTTTTTAATATTTTATTTATACTAATATTACAAAGCTGAAGAGTTTGTTTGTTTGATTGATTGAACGCGCTAATCTCAGAAACTACTGGTCCCATTTTAAAAATTCTTTCAGTGTTAGATAGCCCATTTATCGAGGAAGACTATAGGCTATATATTATCCCCGTATTCCTACGGGAACGGGAACCAAGCGGGTGAAACCGCGCGGTGTCAGCTATTATTTAATGAACTACAAAAACACAAGCAGAACTGCGCTCGCGCACTATGCTACAGTAAAGTAACACTCGTTACACAAATGACGTAACGCGTCGTCAATTATTCATGCCCGCGTTTACTCAATTACGCATAGCGAGGCGTACTAAAACTACGGACTTTAATTTTTTTTTCAACTTTTACTTGAGATTTAAATTTTTTTTTTTTACTTATTTTTAGCCGTGCCGTGCCGAGCCGTGATAGCCCAGTGGATATGATAAGTAGGTTCGAATCCGGTGCACCTCCCAACTTTTCAGTTAGGCATTTTAAGAAATTAGATATTACGTGTTTTAAACGGTTAAGGAATAAACATATCCAGAACACCTGCATACCAGAGAATTTTCTTGAGAACGTGTGTAAAGTCTGCCAATCCGCATTGGCCCAGCGTGATGGATTATACGAAATTGACATACGTAACCCGGAATCGATGATCTAGGTATAAAGTAGCACAATTAATAAGGATTCTCTACACAATAATATTTAAAATCAGTCATCATCATCGTCACAAATAATAAAATATAGAATAAATGAAATGATAAATTTTAATAAAAAAATACAACCGACTTCAAAATCACATAAATGTTTCTACTAAACTAAAAAGCGAAAAATATCATCTTACTATGTGCTACCTTTGAATCAGTTTGAAGGCGGTACCAAGTTAGTATTCTGAAAGAACTGTCCGTAGATTCAGTTAAAATCTTTAAGAATTAAACGGCTTGAATTAATACATCACTACCTTGATAGTATTGCTTGTTTTGATGATCTTGTTGTTAATACTGAGGGATCCAGCAAACGCTATCCATGCCAATAAAAAAAAATAATACAAATAATGCGATTAAAAATTGGGGTAATAATAAAAATTAAAAATAAGCGTGAAAAATACTTTGAGACATAAATGTTCATAGCACCAAATACCTAATCAAACAAACCATTAAACTCAATCGAGCCGTTTCGGAGGAGTAAGACCACAAAAAATTAAAAAAAAAATACGTGTTAAAATAAAAAAAAATCTAATGTAAAAGGTCCGAAGTCCACACAACCAGTAGTCTCGCTGGAAATAGTAAATATTTCACGATGAAAGTGAAACCTATGATGACAGCGACATATTAGTTTTGACGTCACGACACGCGATCACTTCCCGTGCAAATACGAGTGAACACGGGAAGCTAAGCGTGTCTGCACATGCGTGCTTGAGGGTAGATGCGTAGAATTTTCATGTATGGGGGAAATTGAACAGCGGTAACCGAAATAATAGGTCAAAAAACGCTAGCTTGCGGCAAATACAATTTTATTTATGTCATCCACAGATTAAAGACTAATAGGCAGATAGAACTGATTATTTTTAAATATTTTTTTTCTTGTATTGAAAATTCAACACTTACATTTTTACCAGCAACTTTGTAACTACAAAGAGTAGACACAAGTTTAATACTAATTTACAAACTTCGATAAGTGTACACGTTTTTAAAAAGATGGTACACTTCAATCACATAAATTTTTATTACAGGAATTTTTATTTTATTGGGTCATCTTAATGAATGAAAAATAATTATTTCACTCAAAGCTTCTTCTACAAAACAAATGAAATATTATTCATAAAAAAAGATTCTGACTCTTCCTCCTTTTTTTGAATTCGGTTAAAAATAGTACGTTGGTAATATATTCCGTAATATTCAAGAAAAATTAAATCCTTAAAATATTAATTACAACAGCTACAGCATTGAAAAATCTTAAAGAAAGAAAGAAAAATTTGATAAATTCGAAAAAAAAATATATCTTGGTCACCCTAGGGATTTTTGGAAAACTATTCAAATTAGTTTTAGATAATTAGGTAGTTTCTACCTTTTCAGTTTTATCCATTAATTATAGAACAGCCTGTTTAAAAGTGTTTATAAGTTAAGTCTTCTTGAAATAAGTATTTTGATTTTGATTTTATTTCTATTCTGATTCTTTTTTTTTTTTTTTTTTTTTTTTTTTTTTTTTTCGTAGGGGGGAAAATCCTCATGGACACCCATGTTGGGTAGTGCCGGACTCTTACCGGCTAAAAACCCCTCCTACCTTCTAGACGTTTGGTGTTCCTGCCATAAAGCCTACCACCAACGTCGCGAGTCTTACTTCCCATTCTCTCTTTCATCCTTCTCCTTGATCTTCATTATAGTGTCCAGATAATTCCTAACTATATTCCATTTCTCACTGCATTCCAGCATTATATTTATTATATTATCTGCTGTCATCTCTTGTCCTAGGTCCTTCAATACTTCCTCTCTTTCAGCTCGGAACCGAGGGCAGGAAAAAATTGTATGTTCTGCATCATCATTGGGGTCAATGCAGTACATGCAATTGGAGCTCTCCGTTTTTTTGATGCGTGTTGTATACTGCTTAAAGACCCCATGACCTGTAAAGCACTGAGTCATTCCGAATGTAATGCTCCCATGTTTTCTGTTTACCCAGCTCTTAATATTCTTGATCAGCCTGTGAGTCCAACGACCGTTCGCAGATTGATCCCACTCCTTTTGCCACGCCTCTAACGTCTTTTCTCTGGCCATACTTCTTTCCTCTGGCATTTCCATCTTGTATGTTTTTGACCTTTCCCGAGCCAGAAGATGGATCGGAATAAGATTTGCCAATACAAGAGCAGCATCAGTAGAAATGGTTCTGTAAGCGCAGCATGATCTTAATGCCATGGTTCTCTGAGAGCTCAGTACCATTTTCCTGTACATGTCTTTATCCATGGCCGTCACCCATATAGGCGCCGCATACATTACCACAGATTGCATTGCCAAAGCTAATGTTCTCCTTTTTTGTGGACTTGGTCCTCGAGTGTTAGGCAGTAATGAAGACAATGCTCGGGTAGTTTTATGGGCCTTTTCACAGGCCATATTTAAGTGCTTGCTGAAGTTCAGCCGTGAGTCCAGAGTAACACCCAGATACGTTACAGTGGGAGTGGGTACCACCGGTGTACTACCGCACGTGAAATGGATATCCGCACGTAGTCTTCTATTAAAGATAATGGCCACAGTTTTTTCCGGAGCAATTTCTAGCCGATTATGCGTCATCCATAGCATCACACTATACAGGGTCTCGTTACCTTTTCTTACCAGATCTATACTATCTTTAGCAGTCACTGACACTGCTAGATCATCTGCATAGCAGACTAATTTAACCCCCTCTGGAACATCTATTGACATAACATCGTCGTATAGAATGTTCCACAGGGTTGGGCCGAGAACGGAACCTTGAGGGACACCACCTCCGATAGCAAGTTTGGTTTCCTTGTTAATTTGAATAGCTCTCTGCTCTAGATAGTCTATAATGCTATTTACTAAGTACTTGTTAACCTTTTTTATTTTTAGTTTAGCTATTATTTTTACCCAAGATGCCGTATTAAATGCATTTCTCACGTCTATTAAGATCAAGCCGTTCCATTGGTTTTCTACTTTGGCAGCTCTTGCATATGATACAACTCGCTTAATAGCGCCAATGGTTGTTCTACCTTTTCGGAAGCCAAACTGGTTATCATTGAGACCACCTTTTTCGTCTATATCTCTTACTAGTCTGCTATTTAGGAGAGTCTCGTAAACCTTAGCCAGAATATTGATCAAGCAAATTGGTCGATATTTAGTAGGATCCGAGGGCTTCTTCTTTGGTTTGTCGATCAGAATAAGTTTAGCTAGTTTCCAGCGTTCCGGAAACTTCCCACTTTCCAGGAGTCCGTTGAATAGTGTGAGAAAGTAGGTAGAATATTTTAATATGACTCTTTTTACGACTTCTGGGGGCAGAGAGTCAGGGCCTGGCGCTTTTCCCAGTTTTATTTTATTTGCCGCTCTCTTGATGTCCCCCTCGCAAAACTTCAATCCTTTTAGATCGTCTCTGTCTTCATTTACTTCTTCTATATTTATTCTCTCTTCTTGTGTTGTTGTAAAAAGCTCTTTGAACACATTAATCTTTTCTTTGAGAGGTAAAGTTCTTTTTGGATTTGGTAGTTGGAGTTGGCTTTTTACTATTTTGTAGGCTCCACCAAATACGTCATCTTCTAAATTGTCACACATATTGCCCCACCTCAGTTTTTTTGCAGAAATTATTGCCCATTTCAGTTCATTTTTATGGATTTTATAGTCATGCTTCAGATCTTCTCTTCTTTGAGTATTCTTACATTTCTGAAACTTCCTTCTTTTTATTCTGACATCCTTTATTTTCGCCTGAATACTTTCAGTCCACCAGTAAGGTAACTTATAATCGACGTTACATCTGATTTTTGGGGTACTTTCCTTGAAAGCTATTCCTAGAGCATGGTCACATTCCTCATGATTTATTTCCTTCCCAAGTATTGTTTTTTCAAAGATTTCAAAAAAAATATCCATATCAGTCTTTCCAAACGTATATTTTGGTTTGTCTTTTATTTTTTCCTCAATCTTAGTTATGATGATTCTATGATCACTCATAGGAACATCATCCTCGAGGACTGACCATGTAATATTCTGTGTGGGCAAGTTATCACTTACAATAGTGAGGTCGATGTATGAGACTCCGTTTGGGCGTACGCAGGTTGGCACTTTTCCGTCATTGAGAATGTTGAGCTCTAGGGACTGCGTCCACTCCAGCAGGTCAATGCCTCGTTTTGTTGTGTCTTTACCTCCCCAACAGACGTGTTTGGCATTAAAGTCCCCAGTTATTATAAATTCGTTTGTAGGACATGCCAGCATCCTAATGTCATATTGGATGTTTTCCAAGTGGGTTAAAAAATCCTCATGGGTACATTTATTTGGGCTAATATACACACTGTATATGGTAGTATTTTTGGTCTCCACACAAATAAAGCAACCCACAGTGCGGTAATTTAATATATCATATTTTTTGCTATAATTAATGATCATAGCACTTAAATCCTCACTGATATATTGATGTTTATTGTTGGTTTTACATTTTGCTAAATTTGGTTCGGTAAAGGCTATGAAATCGCACTTAGTTTCATACGCTACTATCATGGCCATATCGTGGGCAGTGATACTTCTGTTCGCGTTTACTTGGAGGACTATGAATTTGGTTTCTTAGAGAACTCCATGACGTCTCCTTTCTTGTTTTTTCTGGCTTTACTTAGGGCTAGCTTAAAGAATCTACACCTACCACTACCTGCTGGATGACCATTAATGTTGCAATGTGGACAGAAAGCTTCATTTGTGCAGTCTATGGCCTTATGTCCATCTTGAGCACAGTGGTGGCATTTTTGGCTTCTATCCACGCCTGTGCATTTTGGTGCTACATGGTCATATGCCCAGCACCGATAACATTTTGTAACGTCAATTCTTTTTTGAACTCTACAGATACTTAGTCCTATTCTAATTTTGACATTTTCCAAGATTTTATCTGCATCTTTTTCGTTAAGAACTATCGTCGCTATTTGATTACCATTTTTCATTGGTCTTAGGGATCTCACTTCCAGTTGATCTATTGATTGATCTATATTTGCGTCGCATATTGCTGTCTTAACTTCTTCTATGTCTGCTGTACTATCAATATCCCTAATGTGTAGTGTACTTTTTTGATTTTTGACAAGCATCTTCACGTTCTTATTTTGTACCAAGTCTTTAATAGTTTTGGACACTTCATCAGCATTTTCTTTTACTCTTACTAATACGTCGCCTCTATTCGTCTTTCTCACTCCTTTGATCTGTTCTAAAACCTCGCTTCCTTTAAGACCAAGTTTTAGCTTTTTTAGTACATGTGCATATGACTCTGTATCTCCTTTAATAAGTATAATATCTTCTGGCTTTCTCGCCGTATTTTTACTTCTTTCTCCTTGCATTCTTTTTTTTCGTTCTCAGGAATACTGAGATCTCTGTAGTTTTAAATATTGCTTGGAGGATCTTGCGCATAGTATTAATTTCTATGCCCTGAGGTGCGACAATCGATATTTCCGACATACCAAGATTTTTTGCAATCTCTTTGATTTCTTCACATAAGTTATAAATATCCTGTTGACTTCTTCCGTCTTGCTTATATGGATCATAGAAAAAAACAATTACCCTATTTGTCTTAGTTTTGCTTTTTTCTGTAGTCAGAATTGTTACTGATTGCTCTATTATATTGTAACTCCCCCCTTCACAGATTATCTTGTCTCCTTCTAGCACTTCTGGATATCTATTGATCACCCTTTTTCCGACTCTCGACTGCACTTTTGTATTGTCTTCACAAAAGTATACCACATTGCTGCGGACATCTCTAAATATATCACCGTGGTCTATTATAACATTTTTAAAACTATCGTTTGTCCATTCTAGGTGAAGTTTCGGCAGCAGCTCGTCATAGTTCTTTAGTTCCTGGTCATTGAGATTGAATCTATTGTCAGGGATTTTATTTTTAGCGTATATGTAATCTCTTTCATTTCTTAATTCTTCAAATTTATTTTCGTAGTCTTCTTTAATACTTTTAATTTGAGTTTCTAATTCTGAGACGCATAGTTCTTGTGTACTCTTGTACATATTAAAGTCCTGTTGTAGTTCATAGAACTTTGCCATATCATATTTATATTTTGTGACTGTCTGTCTGACTAGGCTTGTTAAGTCCAATGCAAATTGTTTGATCTCTTGGTGAACTCTTTTATTCCCTCTAGTAAATTTTGCCAGTTCCTCCACCTTAGCCTTAATTTTCTTTAGTTCTTCTGAGGGTTCTATGTCGTTTGGTTGTACCATAGTAGGGCTCGATACTTTTTTCCTTTTCTTTGGCTGTTTTTCTTCTTCTACTCTTCTGTGTTTGATAAGTTTACTATCTTCGTCATCTTCACCGTTATCAGTATTTTCAGAAGCATCGCTTTCAATATTTGTTTCATGTTCTTGTGTTATAGCGAGTCCTGGTGGTGTTCTCTGTACTGTACCTCTTCTAGCGAAAGGGTCTTCAACTTTTTCAGCTTCCTCTCCTTTAAATGGCTTGATACATTTTGGCAAAACGTTGCCCCCCCCAGAATACGAGGGGCAGCCCCTTTCATCAGCCGGAGCTTCCAGGGGACGGGATTCTCCGGCGCGAGAATGCTCAGCGCCGGTACCCGCCTGGGGTATATGTTTTTTTTGTTGTGCTTCCATGTTATAAATCAAGATCTCTATAGATCTCCTCCTTCCCATCTTTCAAAGAAAAAACAGCCGCCCAATGTGGAACAGACGCTGACCAGACAGCCGCTCGCTCCGAGTACAGACGCTGCCTGGATTTGAGGTCTTCACCTGTAACCCTAGGCAGGGGACCGCGATATTCCCCGCAGTACTGGGACCCCCTCCGAACTTCGCCATCACGTGAGCCGGCCTACTGACTCCCGTGATGCCCACCCCCGCGACGTGGACGCGCCAAAGGAGATTTGTCCAAGTGAAACACAGAGAAGATGTCTCTGTCCTTCCTTGGACCGGGCTAACGGTCTTGTATGACCCCAAGACCGAGGGCAAGCATCTATTCTGATTCTGAAATAAACGAATTTGAAGTAATTAGGAAACAAATTCCACAAAAGTGGGTTTTAACATAGCAATGTAGCGTGACTTCGCGTGCGTGCCGGGTTCCGTATGTAATACGATGAATATTAATGATGATGATTGTGCCGACGCTTGGTGATTTACATGTGTTGTTGTTTCCTATTGTGTTGTAATAGCTTTGCTTTTGTTGACAACAAACATTTAACGGCTTGATTACAAGGGAAAGTTATTTATTAATTAATACGCAAATACGATTTGGTGGGCAAATATGTTTTAATAGCGAGAACACAGATATGCGTATTGCGTTTGTCTTTTGCTAATAATAAAGCCTTAATTTCCAATAAAACACTAAAAACAAGTACAAACACATTAAAAGATTCTTTTCTTTTTTTTTAAATAATTATTATTTTTAGGCATTGCTTATTTAGTTATATTTTATATTTTTGTAGCTACATCCATTGTTTTAAGTTTTTTTTTACTTATATGTTATTATTTTTAATAAATAATGTTAGCGCCCGTGATGTCACCCTTTTAAAGACTTTCACTGAAAACCAGCGCTGCAGCTTGCTGCAGCTTTATGCTGAGTGGGAGACCTTAATTTGGTCAGAGCGTTTTTCTTTTTTTTTCCTTTATAATATAAATGATTAGTTTTAAGTTTTTACTGACCAAATAAAAATAGTTTTTTCTTTCTCTTCTTTCTTTCTTTCATCGTCATCATTATGAACCTATATACGACTCAATTCTGAGTCTCTTCTCAGAGAGGGGTTAGACCAATAGCCCACCTCGCGTGCCCAATGCGGCAGACTTCACACACGCAGAGAATTAATTTAGTCTGGGCATGTATTGCGGATGGATTGATGGAGGGATGAAAGTCATATTACAAGAAGAATGTTGAATTTGTAAGTGGAAGGACAAATGGAATGGAAGTCCAAAGAAGAGATGGTTTGAGTGTGTGAAGGACATGTGTGTAAAGGCAGTAGATGATGAGTTGACGAGTAATAGAGACTAGATAATGGAGGAGATTGACCTATTTTGTCGACCACTTTAAGCGGTATAAGGAAAAGTAGATGATTATTGAGTAGGTACTTTCTTACCCATTATCCTTGAAAAAAAAAATTAAATACTTACCCGGAAGAGCTCTATCACAAAGAGCTTTAACACTATCAATCTTACTTAACAATGTTGTTTTTTGGTTGCTATAGAATGCGGGGTTCCCCTGCGTAGACACACGAGGCAGCCCCGGGAGAGGTCGGTGGGTCAACTCCGCATAATCAAGGGACGGGAATCGAAGAGAGGCGCCTGGCCTTGGCAGGTGAGAATTCATTATGATTATAATACTGAAGCAAAAGGTATAATGTGCTTTGTGTCACTTTAGGGTATCTCAAAGTGGTCACGAACCCCTGGGGGTTTGCCATTTGAGGGTAAAGGGTGCGAAACGAGATTTACGTTATGGTGGCTGAATAACTACTAGATTAACGAGACAGGAAGAATAACACGAACGCTATTTTTTTTGTTTTTTTTTTCTTAGAAAAAAATTAATAAATGAAAATAAATAAAAATTTCTGTACGTTAAGCTGGAATCGAACTCTGGTTTAATAAATTTTGCCACACCACTTAGTCCAGTTGAGTCGATATGATAACGTCGAAATGTGTTAACTTGATGGACGGCTTGGCTGTTAGGTTTTTATTTACGTTACGGAATTTCTTGAATCGTTCCTCGCGCTCAAAGCCCGCGGTTAAAGCTATGCAATAGCCAGATACACATAGGCGTATACAATGGGTGGGCCGGGTGGGCCGGGTTCACCCTAGAATAGTCCAGTGCACACCCTAGGATACTGAGCTACCGATTTGAAATTCTATGATGGTCGCCGAAATACTAATAATTATACACAAAATATCATTTAAAATAACAAAGTAGAACAACTTATAAAAAATAAATGCAATAAATATTTTAAAAAATATATTAAGGCCTTTTCTGATACCTACCATAAACCTCATAGACAAAATAAAAAAAAAATAGTCGAGCCGTTTCAGAGGTCTGCGTCCACAAATATTGCTAGCGTAATTTTTATACAGGCCCACCTCGGGATCCTAGATACGCCAATGCAGATACAACTAAAATCCTAAGGTCAGCAGACTTGACTTGCAATAATAATCGCCGTAGAGGTATAGTGCTACAAACTACTATAGATAAACTGCATGCTCTTGACTTTACCTACAACAAATATTATCAACTTGCCCCCCCATAGGCTACGGACTGGCGACGTTGACCAGCGAATTATATTATATTATTGAAATCGTAAGGACAGTGGTGATACTTAACAGCCTTACGGAAATTCAGATGGAAACAGTGCTGCCCTAGCGGATCTATTTTAAATCTTCGTAGAAAAAAACCAGTTATTAAATTATTAATATTGATATCGTAAAGTCGATGTTGTTCGTTTAAGATAACTTATATAGAACGGAAATAAGGGTCAAAAATAAAACAAGTAACTAACTAACGCACTGCAATTTGCCAACTACTATAATAAAACTTTCACTATCGGTCTTTTATTGCGTAATATTGCAATAAATTTTATTATTGTAAAACACTGTGCTGCAAATAATGCAAATGCATCTACTCCATTAAAACGAAGGGATCATTAAATTACATAATTAATTAAACGAGCTTTATTTCCTTCCAAACTATTTTTGAATATTTGAACTAAGTATATTACAAATTGAGTTATAGTTAGATACATTGTTAGAGGGTAGTAGGTAGTATATTATTATTTAATTATTTTATATTATGTTAGTTTTGTTAACTGACGGGATTACAGGCTCGGCGATAGCCTCATATGGTGATTAGAAGCGACACCTGCTTCTACAGGCGGGTCACTGGGTGGGACTAATGTCATGATCAATGGTGTCAGTTGGATCATAGCCGGTATCAGTGTGTGTAAATGGGATGCCATAAGGAATTGCTTAAATAGATAATAGACTAATCTAGCTAGCCTATTCACTTTACAATTAACATCAAATCAATAACAACCGCATCTTTCACATTCCGTAAAGCCCATTGTTAACGATGTCACTGGTTAATGATTTTGATCAGTTATTAGATTAATATTGAATAGCTAGTTGGTAATTTTCGTGTATCTATTACACTTACTCTAAATTAGAGAAAAGGCCACCAGCCGGCCTATTCACTAGCTTGGTCTATATTAACAACCTATTAGAATCAATATCAAATCAACAACCACATTTTTCGTATTCTGTAAATAATGGCATAACAATGGCAGCTGAGTGGATTGACACTTGACGTCATTTTCGTTAACAATGGGCTCTACAGAAAACGAAAAATGTGGTTGAGAAATTTTTGAAATTGTTTTTTTTTTCTTTACAAGTTAGCCCTTGAATACAATCTTACCTGTTGGTAAGTGATGATGCAATCTATGATGGAAGCGGGCTAACTTGTTAGGATGAGGATGAAAATCCACACCCCTTTCGCTTTCTACACGACAGCATACGGAACGCTAAATCGCTTGGCGGTACGTCTTTGTCGGTAGGGTGGTAATTAGTCACGGCCGAAGCCTTCCACCAGCCAAAAATTCAAGTTAAAGCCATGATAGTGAATAGACCAGCTAAACTACGCGGTGTTCTGCTGGTAAATGAAAAGGTTGTATTACAATATTGCAGGTGTCCCTCCAACTGCTGCACCCCAACTACGGTCTGATCGGTCACTGGTGCGGCGGGGTGCTCATCCACCCCCAGTGGCTGCTCACCACGGCGCATTGCATACACAAGTAACAGCATTTTCATCATCATCATCATCATCATCATCATCATCATCATCATCCATCATCATTATCATCATAATCAGCCTATTTAAACGGCCCACTATTGGGCCAGACCTCCCTAATTATAAGAGAGGGGATAGGGAACTCACCATGCTGCTTCAAAGTAGATTGATGGGATAAAGATAATATTAAATTAACGGCCAATCATTATCGTCAACCGATGGAAGTCCACTTGGACATAGGTCTCTTGCATGGACTTAAGCCGCCAGCATCCAGCAGTTCTCTGTAATACTTATGTCTTCGGTCCACCATGCGAGAGTCGACCAACTGCACTGACTGCGGGGTCGCTATTCCATCACCATGCGACCCCAACGTCCATCGACTCTTAGAACTATGTGGCCTGCCAATTGCCACTTCAGCTTCGCGACTCGCTGAGCAATGTTACTTAGGTTCATCGTAACTGCTACTATTGGATGTCGATAATAATAACTAGGACCGACGCCTTGACGTAAATCTAAAGCACGAGGTGTAACACCATCAAGTATTCAAATCCGTCCTGAGATTTTTAACTGAAAATTTCTTAGAAAAAAGGAAATTAAACGTGTGTCTCGCTCGAAAAAAGTGATAATTCAAACCTGCTAGCGTATGCGTGAGAGAAAGGCCAGCTAGACAGAGCTAGCTCGCTCGCTGTAGCGCGTTACGTTACGAAGCGGCTCACTCTACCATAAGAAGTTATCACTTCAAAAACTGAACATCTTAAACAGACCGAGCAAAGTTTCACATCGTATTAGGAACCAACTAAACAGTTGACTTCAACACAAAAAACTCTCTACAAGCTTTAATTATGTAACTTGAATTATCTATGCCCAATATTTTTTAAATAAAAACCATAAAGTATAAGTAGTTAGTAGTTTTTTGTGATATTTCTCTCCAATTCTTTGGAAAAGGCAAACTTGTTTTTTTTTAAAGTTCAATGTATAACATTTCAGTGAGCTGTTCAATCTGCCAGTCCCTGCGCTGTGGACAGCGGTGCTGGGAGAGTGGGACCGGGCAGAACAGCGAGGTGCTTATGTGCCGATAGAGAGGATCATCCTCCACCATCGCTTCCATAACTACCAGCATGACATAGGTGAGGATCATTCACATTATAGGTATAAGATCAAATTAACTTAGTAAAGTTCAATAATTACTATTTATACCATGAGTTGCTTCATTTGAAGATGCAAAGTACTAAGTTAATTGTATCTGAAGAATAAAGCGGCGAACATATTATTACTGTCTACTACACTGAGAAATAAGCTACTTACCTAAGGAGCTTGCAAATTATTACTCACTACGGTAACATACGCAGCATACGTAAAATATATGCCGTATAGGTACATAGTAATGGTGCAGCTTACTATGCCGTTTAGAAGCAACACCATGTTGTATACAAACTTCTTATGTAAATAAATGTGTATACAAAATTTCCGGGATGAACTTAACCTATAGATTGTTTAATAGCCTCCTGTTAAAATAATTTCAGAAATTTCAAAGATTAGCCCGTAGAAACAGATGACAAAAATTTCAAAAAAGTTACATTACTTATTACAGTTACTGATAGTGATACTTTTAATATTTCAGCTCTGATGAAGATGATAAAAGCAGCTGACGTCAGCGCCGGCAGTCGTATCCGAGCTATCTGTCTGCCACCATATGAACCACCAATAATACACAACACTGAACGAAGCACTTCATTCTATCACAAGCCACAAAACGAAATAAAGAGAAAAGCACGACCACCCAGACCAAATCCGAACACCGCTGCGAAGTATTTAGAAAAGCTTAACAATTTAACACAAACAGTATTTTCTGGGATGGGAAATAAAAAACACAAGAACACGCGATACAATGTCAGAGTTTCAAATGAAAGACCCACGGAGAGAAAAACTGACGATGAATCCAGTAGAGAAGATAACGAAAAGAAAAAGAATGATGCTGTGTACGACAGTGCTTCATTAGATAGTGTAGTGAGACTAATAAAAACTAAAGTAACTAAAGACAAAAGAATAGAAAGTAATAAGAGAAGTGATAAAAAACTTCTGTTCGGTGAAGAAATAGATCCTTTTATAGATGATAACAACAGTATAGATTTTAAAGATGAATGTTATGCTACCGGATGGGGAAGAGAGCAGACGAATGGCACTTTAACAGACGTTTTGTTAGAAGCAGAGGTGCCGGTGCTACCTTTGCAACTTTGCAGGGATAGATATGCTCTGACTTTGCCGCTAAATGATGGACATCTGTGCGCAGGGAGTACGGATGGCAGTACAGGAGCTTGTGTGGTATGTATTTCTGAACTCTTAACTAAATAGTTTTTATTTACTTCAAACCTTTGATAGTAAAAAAGGCGTCTTGTCTGTCCATCCACCCAAATACACGAAACCAAACTAATACTCAACGAACGGCCATGTGGTTTTCGTGTTGAAAATGGAATAATTTTGCGTCGTTTTGAGAGAATAATTTCGAAAGCACAGACTAGTTCTATATTATTTGGCAAAGTAGAATGTATGTAATCCTGCTTTACGATTCAAGTAGGAAATATCGTTATAGTTAGGAAAATGTCGTTAAACAATAACATGAAACGAATGAAAGTAAAAGGAACGTATTATTATGCTTTATTGTGCCATTACGTGATACATTTCCACGAAATCTCTGAATCTACAGATATCTATTAAAACGTCTGTTACTTTCGAATTAAGAGATTCAAAATTAAATAATTAAACAAATCAATATGTTATCTTATCTTTGATCGTTCTTGTAATATTAGGATGAACAGCAGCCGTGATTTAAATTACTGATGTGTATTTATGAGGAACGCACATTTATCAACATAGGTAGCGCGTACCAATAACTGAAACGGTAAACAAATTCACAATACATACGATCTACTATTATGCATTGATATTAAGAAATCGGTTAAAACCGATAAAGACATTATTAGATCAATCGATAATTATAGAAACATAGTGACAATAATTAGTAGGAATTATAGGTTATTTTTATGACTAACTCTGACGGTAATCAAATGGGCGTGCCTAGAAGACAAGAGCTTTCTTCTAAAACAACTGGTCCAAATAACGCCTTGTCTATTCATGTATGCCGGTGTAAATACAGAAAAGAGGCGATGACGTAACAAATACTTCAAAATGACAAACGGAAGCTGTTTTAATATGCATATGCTCTCCATGCGTACCAAATATAGACTAGGTCGTCTACGTTTTCACTTAAAACTAAATAAAATAGCAATCAGACGGTCACTTCATCATCATTATCAGTCACTGATAATGATGATGAAGCTTTAAGAATTTAGAATTTAAGAATTTAGAGCTGGAATATTAATGGGTTCGATCGACACTGCGCTTTCCGATGCAGGGTCGCCATTCCAGCATTCCCATTCATCGGATCTAAGAACTACAAGACCCGCCTGCCGCTATTTCAGCGTTTCTGACACGGAAGGCGCTTGCTTG
Organism: Bicyclus anynana; assembly: GCF_947172395.1. Taxonomy (NCBI): domain Eukaryota; kingdom Metazoa; phylum Arthropoda; class Insecta; order Lepidoptera; family Nymphalidae; genus Bicyclus; species Bicyclus anynana. The sequence continues at coordinate 1,481,692 of NC_069092.1, forward strand.
TTTGTTAAAATAAAAAAAATATTAAAAAAGGTCGACTATGTATACTCGAAATTTACTTAGATGACTTTTTTACACAACAATAATGGCCGACTATGAATCAAAGACAATCAGTAGGGTTGAGAAGTTAACGGCGGGCATCGGAACGATATCAAGTAGGTATCGTTATAACTGAAATACCTAAACTAAAACATCCGTTACTATACTACGTTATCTTAAAAGGGAACGTATAGTAACGTTTGTCGGTTGTGTGCATTTTAAGAAATTAAATATCACGTGTCACAAACGGTGAACGGTGCACGGTTTATGCCTATGGGTACGCGTGGTTAAGAAATGGGGTAATCTTTTTTTATTATTATTATAAATATACTTAAACAATACACATCACTATCTAGCCCCAAAGTAAGCATACAGAGTAGCTTGTGTTATGGGTGCTAAGATAGTTGATATTATAGTATTAATATACAATTATATACTACATATAAATACTTATATACACTCATGCTCATCACACAAATATTTTCCAGTTGTGGGAATCGAACCCACAGCCGTGGATGCAAAAAGCAGGGTCACTACCCACTGCGCCACGCGGCCGTCTCTTTCTTTAATCTTTTGGGGACGTACTAACGTCCAAGATTTGCTTATACTTCAAAAAAGTGTGCACGTATCCACGTACATACTGGGTGTAAGGGACATGATACCGAAAACTGCGTGAAGAGGTTAAATTTAGTTTCCACAACGATATTTTAAATAACAATTACGTGGGAAATGAGAAAATTCAGATTTTGAAAATTTTGAGCACGCAATGTACAGCTAACAATGCGATAACAACGCTCCGCAATCTACTGTGTACGTACGAGTAGGTACGTACGCATCGACAGCAAATCGGCTGGCTACACTTACCTATCTAATACCTATTTTTTATACTTTACAAGTTTTTAACTAGGTACAGGTAATTAACTTACTTCAGGTTGTTTCTCGTTTACGAGACGTTCTGTCGTCATAGTAGGTACAATATTCATGAGTACTGAATTGATTTGATCTAAGCATTTCAAGACTTCTCAGTCAACACACACAAACACACACAATATAAACGACACAATTGTATGAGTATTCGTTACAGAAAATCACTACTACCATAACATAGAACATACACAAAGGTTTTTGAATTTTGGTTTGTTTGTCAACAGACCGCCGAACACGAACTAAAGAAAAAATAGCGTAGCGTCTAGCGAAAGGACCTAAAGTTTCAATATTTTGAAAATACCTATTAACCACGCCGCGCGGCTTAGGTTAGAGAGAGATAGCAATTATTTTCCTCGGCACCGGCGGCGGTCGGCAATACAACGTCGCGCAGTTTGTTTGTGACTTTGTATAGATAGATACCTATTAGTCGTGACCTGCCTATTTGACCTCTTGGAAAACAGCTGATCGCGCGCATTTTGCAAATTAAATTTACATTGCTAGTTTTTGTTAAAATCTTGATTTGACGATTTTTATTAAAAATCGTATTGAGATAATGTTATCCATACCAGTGTTTGAATAATGCTACTATTCGTAAGATATCTTTTACGCTATAGAATAACGTGAGCATATGTATTGTATAATATTTTTATTAAAAAACTATTTTTTAAAATAAAATGATTATAAAATATTTCATTTTCCCATCTTTAAACTAACAACATATCAATTATTAAAGAATCATTCATTATCATTTATCGATAAGTTAACGCTCGATGTTATTTACCCATCCTTGCTTTTCATAGACAATCTAGCGTTACGAAATGTCAAATTGCCGTAATCGTAGTTAAGCTGTCCAAATTAATCTCGTTGTGATTTTGTTTTTCAGAAAATAAATGTGAATAAATCGTAAATTCGGTGTAGTTTTTGGTGTAATTCGTACTGTATGCGTATAATAAAGGATTTAGACACTTTGTTCTTTAGAAATTACGTATAACGTAAGTGAAATATGTGATTTTAGTGACAAGACGGGTTTGTTTTGGTGATAAGACTTCTAAGAAAATTTTTGGTATACGTCTTACAAGTTTGACAATTAATTGATCGATCTATGCGTGCGGTATTTGCGGTAGATAGATCGGCGTTCCATTTTAGATACAATCGATCATGATATCTCCAAGTGTCATGTTACAAGTATTTAATAGTGAATGTCAATTAAAAGCGGCATTTGTACAAATAAAAGTGATGGATGATAAACGGCTACGTAATACTAAATGTAACCGAAAGTTGTATCTGTGATAAGAATAATAGAAACTGACGTTTGATCTATCCCTTGATTTCTTACGTCATTTTGACGTGGGCTTTTGTATGCCTCAGAATAACTATTCTAGTAGTAGTTAATGGAATAAAAAGCTTCTTATGGCTAGACCTTCCTTATTTTATAAAAACTGAAAGTCAGCCCATTCTCCTAGCAAGTGTTTGGACATGGTGACTTTGGCAGATGTCTACTGAGCCGAATATGGGTTGTTGACCGAGTCTCCTCTCAGAATGAGAGGGGTTAGGTCAATAGTCCACCACGCTGGCCCAATGCGGATTGGCGGACTTTACACACGCAGAGAATTAAGATAATTCTCTGGTATGCCGGTTTCCTCACGATGTTTTCCTTCACCGTTTGAGATACGATATATTTAATTTCTTAAAATGCACACAACTGAAAACAACAACACAAGATACCTATTATGCGCAGCAGTGAATGATGATGATAATGATGAGAAACAGTCATGTCCCTGGGGAAAAGACTGTTTGACATGACATGACAGGACACCGAGAAACTAAGTGCCTAGTGTCTGGACATCGCTTTGTTTCTCGGTTTTCTTATGACTTGCTACGTAATCGGGTTTTTATTTTTGTTTTTTTTTTTATTATTTCAGGGTGACAGTGGCGGACCTCTGCAGTGCAGGTCGGGGGGTCGCTGGGAGCTGCGCGGGCTGACCTCCTTCGGGTCAGGCTGCGCTCGGATGGGCGTGCCCGATGTTTACACTAACGTGGCGCACTATGTCTCGTGGATATACGCACATGTTTATACTAGCTGATACTTTACTTTGTTCTAGACTATAACCCTATAATTCGTAAACATGGGTTGAGATCTAAACGTCAATTGTCTTCAAAGTAAAGTGGACCTAATGACTAATGTTTAACGTTCACTTTACTTTGAAGAAATTTGACGTTTAAATCCTGATTCTAAAATGTTTTTATATAAATCAAAATGTGACTGTGGTTTGGATAACTCTGTTTTTGGAGTAAATTTTAAAAAAGTGAATACTTATAGTTATTCACACAATAATAAAGCACAAAAAAAGAAAAAATTGAGTTCTAAATAGAATCAAATTTTATAGTAAGGTACGTTTTACATACCGCTAAGCGATTTAGCGTTCCGGTACGATGTCGTGTAGAAACCGTAAGGAATGGAAATTCATCGTCCTTCTAACAAGTTAGCCCGCTTCCACCTTAGATTGCATCATCACTTATCATCAGGTGAGATTGTAGTCAAGGGCTTACTTGCAAAAATAAAATAGGCAGATGCCTAATTACACCAGCAGCCATGCTTCAGACCGGAACACAGTAATACTGCTTGGTGGCGGAAATAAAATTGTCGTAGTACTAACCGGATAAGCTCTGTCACAAAAGCTTTACTACTACTACAGAAAATGTACTAAAAACTATAATATACTTGCGTGAAACAACAGACATTTGGATCTACACCCATCGATCTAATATATATACTAATATTATAAATGCGATAGTAAGTCTGTCTGTCTGTTACTTTTTTTACGGCTAAACGGCTGAAACGATCAAGATGAATTTTGGTACAATATGACCTTGGAAGACATAACGTACTTTTTGACCCTAAAATAAAAATTGAAGGGAGTGAAATATGGGTTGAAAGTTTGTATAGAAAGTCCTTCACTTTTAGAGTTAAGTTTTAAAAAAATGTTCATAGATCATTAAAAATACGAAATATAATGTTATTCAAGAATTTTTAAAATTCAACCCCTAAAGTGATGAAAAAGGGGTTCAAATTTTACACTGATTTCCACGCGGACGAAGTCGCGGGCGTCCGCTAGTGTATTTACGACAGTGTCAAATATTACACGTCACATTTTACAAAATATGTTAATTCGTTTAATTTTAAGTATACTGTGTGCCTAGTGGAAGTTTTCAATATTTTCATACTGTTACTATCACGTTAACGTAAACGCGAATTTATATGGAATTGAAACAGTTGTGCAGTAGTGCCACTAGATGGCGCTGTTTCAATTACTTAGAAATTCGCGTTTACGTCAACGCGATAGTAACAGTATCAAACTGCCACTAGGCATTTTGATTACCATTGTAAATATTGTTAGAATCTATATATAATCTAGTCTATTATTTATTTGCAAAAAAATAGATGTACTTACTAAAATAAAATCCTACAGTCGGATAATTAAAGATAAGTATGTAAAAATATGTTATAAGTTAGATAAATATAATTATAATGTGCAATTGTAAAATAAAAACAACTTATTTTCTTATATATTCATTTATTTACACAACACCTTCAGTCTAGTTGTATTTACAATGCTTAGGGACTGTTTCACAATATTCTGAAGAATTTAGGACAGCCTTAAATACCTACCTAAAGCCTAATTCGATGTGGAATGTTTATCAACAAACAAATTAAAAATTCAGGAAAAAAATGCATGTCATTTCATACTTGATTTAGTTAAAATTATGTTTTTTTAAACAAAACGCTATTTAAAAAATATTAACTTTATCCAATCTAGGAGCTTATTATAAAATTCATTGTCATTAATTTAGGCACAAGTAAAGTAAAATTATTATTAAGTGTAAAATGACTAGCTATTTTTACCCTCATTTTTTTAGTTTGTTTGTTGAAAAACATTCCACATTAATTTTGTCTTGCTAAAAACAAAATAATTACCGATACTAATAAGTACAGTTCGTGTAAATTAAGCTGACACCTGGCTTGAATAAGTTGAATTGAAGAAGATGAAGTTGGTACTGTTTGTTTAGTTGTGTTTGGTAGCCGGGTGTCAAGTTAATGTGCACGAATTATACTAACTTTCTGAAGTGACGAAGACAACTAAGCTATCTGACAATAATTAGTAACAGAAGGTAGTGAAACAATTTCTTAATATTATAAATTCTTACAAGTACAAAACATTAAAAATAATATCACATTTCGTTATAATATTTTATGGACATATTTTAATTTATATTTATTTAATATAATTTAATTTTAAAACAATATCTTTAAGCATGAGAAATGTTAACTGTGTCATTGGACCTAATGGTTAGCCTATGTGTCCTCGGATCACGAGGTTTTAGGTTCGACTTCTGGGCCAAGCTATGAAATGTTGAGCTTCTCTTTCTTCCAAGAAATTTTCAATACCAATTCTCAGCATCTACTTAAATAGCTAAGAAGTTGGTAACTAGTTGAGCCATCGGATCCGGTCATTTTCAATAACATCTGATCGTGATCATTACTAAATCGAGCATGAACATCATATGCCCACCAACTCACACTGAAACAGCGTGTTGGTCCTACGCTACATATATCTGCTAAAAGTAGTGTTGGTCCTGTAGTGTGCTGTTAAAATAGGCTGATAATGATGAGCAGTATTTTCCTTTCCTCTTTACAAAACAGAGTAATATAAGAGAAAAGGAGTGCTAGAAGACGAGGATCGAACCTAGACCTCACAGATTTACGTCCTGTCCCTTAACCGAAAACTAGTGAGGTTTAATTTATGTTATCACAACAAACACTAGTTATGCATTTCATATATGATAGTTTTACTAATAGTTATAAATATTGGGTGCATTATTTTAATTAATCACGTAAAAAACAAATTGCCAATTTTAGAAAAAATCTTTAAAATTTTTTTTAAAGTTTTTATTACCAAATAAATCCATTACTTTATATGTAATGGATTTATTTGGTAATAAAAAAACGTAAATATTGGATAATGAGTACATACATACTAATCTGAAATGCAAAGCATTGAGCGAAATATCAAAATATTTTAAAACATTTTAAAAATTGAGCATAATCTTAATTTTAATTGAGCAAACGTCTACAATTCAAAAGATTTTAAATGTCTTTAATTTTCATGAAAAAATAATATTTCCTCCAATTTTAATAATATATATCGACTAAAATAGATTTACTTTACTTTGAATATATTTACGAGGAAACCGTATACATCAAGTTTAATTATTTAATACAATAACAATTAATTAATAACTGACAATTTTAATTTATTTCAAGCCTTTTTTTTAATTTATTTCAAGCCAAAGGAGACAAAAACAACATGTTGAATAACGTATATAATAATAAATATCGTCTACCTATAACTCGTGCGCATCAAATTGACACCTTGCTCTAAGCACAACCAAACAAACATAGTACAAACAATATTCGAGCTAGGTGTCAAGTTAATCCACACGAGCTGTAAATTAACTTATTAGTGGCCATTTTCATTTATAGCAGTTTTTTTGAGCAATTGGTAATAGGAAAAATTCTTTCACCATTAGAATCTTACATTATCACTGTTGAATATAGGCTAAATTTTATCCCCACATTCCAACGGGAACTATACGGGTGAAACCGCGGGGCGTCTGCTATTACAAAATATACTTAATTAAGTATATTTTATAATTAACTAACTAATAAAGTAACTATTTAAATATATAAATATTTTATTACCAAAATTGAGCATCCCTATTTCTTAAAATTACAGGCAAGTATGAAATATATTCATATTTCTATATTATTAAAAAATAATATATTGGTATAAAATAATATCAATTCATCATCATCCATCTACAAGTGATTTTAAAAAGAAAAAAGACATCATACAAACATAAAAAGTACTGGCCTACTTTGCCCAAGATTGGGTAAAATTGGGCAAAGTTGACCAAATTATGCCGGAAAGCGTACCCAATTAGAAGACAAGTCTAAAAGTATTGGCTATCCAAAAGACATTAATTATTATTACGAGATAGCTATACATTTTTTGAGTCTCAATATTTAGTCCTATCCTAGCAAGAAGGTATCTTCACTGATTTAAGACTAATTTTCCTGATGTAAAGTATCTTTCTATTGCATACCTTGTTCGTATAACCTTGTGCACGCCACTGATTAGAATACAGTGTATTACAATTTATTACATCAAATCAATATAAACACAACTAAAATAGAAATACCTAGGTATCAAGAAATGTATTTAAACAAGATTGCCGTATTAAAATTAAATATCATTATTACCTATTGGTATCAATATTAAATAATAACTGGTAACGTTTACACCGAAAACCGCAGACAGAAAACTAATAGACAAATAACAAGCATTAGTCGCGTTCCTCTAAAAAGTCCAACTTATGTGTGTACTTTTACAAGACAAGGCGATTCGATATTCAGTATATTGACGTGTGCCGTTGTTTCAGACGTAACATTGGGTCTCGAACATGTTGACAATACTTAATTGTCTTTCAGTCAGCAGCATAGATTACGTTTTATGAAAACGGCGCATAAAAGTTGCTAAGCGGGGAGCAACTATTTGACAAGTTTTCATATATTGGATAGAAGCAGGCGTTACTTTGCGGAAGTTCATCATGTTATATAATCATTTATTTATTTTGCTATCATCCGCGAAAAGTCGACGAACCCATGCGACAACGTCACCCAGGTCCGGCAAAATACTCTCTACGTACGTTTCACCCCGAAACCGGAGCATCCTCAGGAGAAGTTGACTCTACAACGTGCAATTGCAAAGTGTCGTTTTCGACCTTTGCTTCGTCTTTTATAGACCAAATGGTAGGTGGGGCAAGAGGTGGGCGTTGCCAAGATATTCATAATATAAGCGATTTATCTCGCATCGATGCGACTTTTCGCGGATGATAGCAAAATAAATAAATCATTATATAAGTTTTCATATAGGTAATCGTCTGTCAGTTCTGTGAGCCGAGCGAATGACAGTGGTCATCTAGTCTATGTACCGTAGGTACAATGTATATCGTTGCTTTCAATAGTACATTTATATGATTACATTAAAAATATAAATGTATAAATAAAATGAGTGTGAGCACAAAATTACATCTGAACTAATGAAAAACTTGAAGTGTATTGTGATATGAAAAATACGAGTAAGTCAAAATCGAATATCTTTGACTGACGGTAATCACTGGTCTATTTCATTTTCAGTCTACGGCTGAAATACATTGGTCACCTACTACTTATTCATAATATTCGAATTTATTAATATAATAAATAATACCTATAATACCACTATCTGTCTCTATCACTCGTTTAATAATAGATCTGGAATACCATCGCCGTCCTCTTCTGTTATAGCTAGTAGGGAGACAGCTTCTTTGGCCAACTCTTGTTCATCTATAAAGCCATTGTTATCCGCCATGTTGACAATGACACTGTTTCTCCTCCTCTCTATGCTTTTCTTTCTTGGTTTTTGTTCTTGTTGGACGAGTTTATACCTGAAATAAATAAAAACAATACTCATATTATAAATGCGAAAAATGTTTGTTTGTTATACTTTCACGGCAAAACCACTGAACCGATTTTAAAAATTCTTTCGCTTAGGGAAAGTTTATAGCATTATCAGCGTGTAACACATGCATGCATAGGAATTAGGAGAGAGGTATGTGTCCTGAGACGCTACCATGTAATCTCGCGATAAGATATAGACAAAATTCAACCAATGGCGCTGCAACCGGAAGTTCCGCCATCTTTTATTGCGTAGGGGCGAAATAGATGGAACTGGGATTACTCTCCACTAATGGACGATATTTTGTCTATACCTCTTTACTGATTAATTAGGTTTAACAAAGAGAATGCCACAATACCTTGGTCTCCAGATACGATGGAAGCCCTGAGCACCGAGTACGATGCCGACGAGGAGCAGCACCACGGTCACCGTGATGAGGAGCGGTGGAGCCACCACAAAGCGGAACCACATTAGGTTGATGACCTCTGACGGTGCCTCCTTGCAGTTCTGTCAACAAAAATATAATGTTTACAAGCTGCAAGCACTCGCGTGGTTGACGTCCCCGTGGGAATACGGGGATAATATATAGCCTATAGCCTTCCTCGATAAATGGGCTATCTTACATTGACAGAATTTTTCAAATAGGACTAGTAGTTCCTGAGATTAGCGCGTTCAATCAAACAAACAAATTCTTCAGCTTTATAATATTAGTATAGATTTTCAGTAGGTCTGACAGTGGAATTCATAGACGTTGTGTGAGGTTGCCCCTAGGGAATCGTTTACCCGCTGAGTGTCGAATTTAAGCTCTGAGCGTTTGAGAATCCTACTCTCAGCGGGTGAATGGTCCCCTGGCCCTGCAACGTCAATGAATTCCTCTGTAAGACACGCACCATCTCGAATCGAAGCAAAGAGAAACGCGGCGGAATCGAAATTATCGATCAGTCTTTCACAAGTCTGTCTTTTTTTATTCTTTACAAGTTAGCCCTTGACTACAATCTCACCTGATGGTAACTGATGATGCAGTCTAAGATGGAGGATGAAAATCCACACTCCTTACGGTACCTACACGACATCGTACCGAAACGCTAAATCGCTTGGCGGTACGTCTTTGCCGGTAGGATGGTAACTAGCCACGGCCGAAGCCTCCCACCAGCCAGTCCTGGACCAATTAAGAAAATCTCAATCTGCCCAGCTGGGGATCGAACCCAGGACCTCCGTTTTTTGTACATCCACAGTGCAACCACTGCGCCACAGAGGCCTTCTTTCACAAAGACAAATTCGTTATTATTTTAATAAGCACTCGAGTTTTTTGACACCCTTTATAATGATCTAGTAACTATTAAATTTATATTATTACAAATATAGTGCTTTTCAGATAGCATGGGTACGGTGACAGTTCGTTTTACTCTTGAAAGCGCGATTCACGATAATAGTACGTATTATGAACGTCATAAAGCAACTGTCACTGTTTACTAAAAATATTTTTTTAGTGCTAAATACTTTTGTTGTCTTTGCTCTGTTCTTTGTTACAGGAGCTTCATGACATAGATTTATTAGTAATAATAACTAGTTACCTCTCAGTTATGAGACCTGCCTGGTTCATTGCCTATAATGGTGATGATGTTGATGATGATGATGATAATAATTCCTTTTGAAAATAGCTTACCATTGAGAACCACAGAATAGGGACCACCTTATCTTTGAAAGGCTTTGTGAGGGGATTCCCCGCAGACATCCGGACAGCGATGTTTATTTGTATGTTAGTAGTCACTGCCATGTTTACGGCGGTTACCTGAAAAATGCAATCACCATGAATATACCTCTGATTCATCGTTATCAACCCATATTCGGCTCACTACTGAGCTCAAGTCTCCACCACGTTGGCCCAATAAGGATTGGCAGACTTCACACACGCAGAGAATTAAGAAATTCTCTGGTATGCAGGTTTCCTCACGATGTTTTACTTTACAGAGACACGGTCGTGATATTTAATTTCTTAAAATGCACACAACTGAAAAGTCTTCAAATAAGTATGCAACATCGAACCACCACCGATGAGTCCGACCGCTCTTACCGTTGAGCTATTGAGTTTTACCCGCGTATTTTCCGTTCTCATGGGAACATGGGAATGAAATACAGCTTTTGACACTCACAAATGACTTGACTTTCTATAGTTGTAAGAATTTTCTAAATCGGTTCAGTAGATCCAGAAATTATCCCCTACAAACTTTACCTCTTCTAGGTAAACTTCTAGGTAAGCGCGCTCCAACTTAGACCGCATTAATGCTTACCATCAGGCTTAATTGTATTCAAGCGCTGGCCTATATTGCATAAAAAAAATCCTCTTTATAATATGAGTATAGATTTATATTACAGTCAAATTCTAAGAAGTGGCTAGGTCGTTCGTAGCTCGTATTAGCTCTTAAACGGTATATTTCCACAAACTACGCAATACATTACTCAAAATACATCAATTATGATTGATATCGCCATCACGTTGGTTATGTTATTAATTTCGCAAACGCTATTATATAGAAATAGATTGAAGGAAAATTTTATATACCTCCTGTGTCGATTACATCAACGATTTGTGTAATCACTTTATTACTATCTCACTATAGTTCAGATAATATAAATATAGCTCAGACTATCGGCCGATGGAGCGAACAATGCTTGGAGTACTCAAAACGCAAAACTGAATTGGCATTGACTGAACTCAGTGTTTGTTAGTTTTGCATTGAATAGGCTCTGGAACTACGGAACAGATTTGAAAAATCCTTCCACTGTTGGGAAGTTACTACATCCCCGAGTTCTGTAGGCTATATTTTATCCCCGTATTCCTATAGGCGGCTAGCATCCAGCGGCTCCCTGCAACCCGCTTGATGTCTCCATGGTACAAAACAGTCTCGAGCCGCTAGATGCTGGCGGCTCAAGACCGTTTTGTTTGGAAGTCCATGCAAGAGGCCACCGATATCTGACGTCACCCAGACGCCGATATCTGACCAAACACCCTAACCTCAGGCCAAAACACCCTTTCCGAACGGCCCTCTAAGTCGAGGTCCGAGTCTCAGAGGAGACGCCCTTAGAGAGTTGTTCCGCCCATCTACTCTGCTTCTGCGTTCGGGCCCCATCAGGCGATGCTTCTGCGCTCGCCCAAACCCCCCGGTGACGCCGCTGAGGTCCCATAAGGAGCCTACGGCACTTACACAATCAAAAAAAAAAAGCAAGAGGCCTATGTCTAGCAGTGAACGTCCATCGGCTGACAATGATGGATGATGATGATTCCTATAGGAACGGCAACCAAGCGGGTGAAACCGTACAAAGTACAAAGAAGCAAGAAAGTGCTGATGATGATGATTCTATTAATATTTCTAGAAATAATGATACTATATATAATTCTTAGCTGTTAATTAACTGAATAGGATACGCCCACTTAGCTGGATTATGCATATTATCAATTAGAGTTCCTAAATGACGCAAGTCATTTCTTGTTTCTCAAGAATGTATAGTGTGTGCGAATTCGTATAAATAGTGACTAATGTTCGCTGTTAGTAAACAAAATAATTAGTTTCATGGCTTTTGGGATTTACGCTTTACGACTGTGTGGCTTTGAAACGCATATCTAGGTATACCTACGTAGCGAAGTCGGAAGATATTTTATTAAGTAGTGATACTCCATAAGTAAATAAGATATATCATTGATACTAATATTATAATTATAGAGGTAAAGGGTGTCTTGTCGTAGAGGGTAAACTTTGGATCTTCTGGGCCGATTTTGAGATTTGAAAATTCTTTTACCACTAGAAAGCCACGTTGTTTGTGAGTGTCATACTACACTTTGTCCACGTAATCTCTAGGGAACGGGAACTACGCGGGTGAACGACCATACAATAACGACGTCATTCTTTCGTGTTTAGAATGTAACGATCCATTACAGCGCTACAAAAATGACCCTTTAATATAACTCTGTAGCTCCGAAAGCAGTGATCGCAGATACCCTGTTACTTTTTAAAAATTGCCTTACTATTAGCATACTCTTACTTACTATAAAGATAATTTGACTTACCGGCTCTATATCCACGGTAGACCTGTGCTTGATTGGATCAGGTGAGAAGCCACTGAAGTGTCCCTGGTTAGTCGGGTCCACGTCCAAGAAATGGGGCTTTGATAGCACGATGGGGAACCCTGAGATTATAGTCTACAATTATATACCTATAGGACGTAAGTTCATTAGTTAAATGAGTGTGGATTGTGAAGCCGTGATAGCCCAGTGGATATAACTTCTGTCTCCGATTCTAGAGGGTGTGGGTTCGAATCCGGTCCGGGGCATGCACCTCCAACTTTTCAGTTGTGTGCATTTTAAGAAATTAAATATCACGTGTCTCAATCGGTCTGCCAATCCGCATTGGGCCAGCGTGGTGGACTATTGGCCTTACCCCTCTTATTCTGAGAGGAGACTCGAGCTCAGCAGTGAGCCGAATATATAATAAGCCGGTTGATGACGACGATTGTGAATACAAAGTCATGGATTCGAGTCCTAATGCAAGAGTAAAACGTTATTATCCTAAGCCTGCAAACTTGCATTGGAGCAGGGTGGTGATCTAACGGCAAAAGTGGCATAGACTTGTAGGGGCTCCCCCAGGCGACCAATCAGCCGCTAAGTGTCGGATTTGACCACTATTTGTTTGAGAATTTGACACTCAGCGGGTGAATGATCCCCTGGATTCATAGACGTATTAGGGGTGTCTAATACGTCTATGAATTGCACTGTAAGTTTTATACCTTAAAAGGGGGCAGACCTGGGCCTGTAGCCATATGACACGTCGATTCTCCTTCTACAAACGCTAACGCTTCGAAAACTAACAAGATGTGTGGCCTGACCTGTCAATTCTGATTCCTGTACATTTTATTATTAATTTTCGAAGCGTTCTACAGGGCTATAGGTCCTTGCCGTATAGTGGGCAAAATAGGGACATAATGCATTTTTATTTAAAAAAAAAACAAGAATTAAAAAAAAAATAAGAATTAAAAGTCATTTAGTTTCACGGTTAAGGGAAATCATGTTATAAGTACTAACATACATTTTTATGTGCAAATAAACAAAATGCTCATACAACTTATTAATCATAAATTCATGAATGATTTATAACGTTTTTGCCTTTTTTACATAGTTGCCTATCTGTATATATCTAGTTACTTATTCCTAGTAATGTAGGATTTACAAAGTAGATAACTAGAAGGCGATCGAGATAATGTTTACTTCTTCCTCCTTTAAAAAATTAATTAACAAGTGAAACAGTTTATGTGTCACGGTTTAAATACGTGACTGAGTTATAATCGTTTATAACTTAGGTTCAAAACCAAAGTTAAAGATAAATGCGGTCCGAGAATTACTTACATCATTAAATACCTATTTTTATTACACTTAAATACACAATTATAGGAAATCACACCAAGAATTGGCTATCACTATGAGCCGTGATAGCCCAGTGGATATGACCTTTGCCTCCGATTCCGGAGGATGTGGGCTTTGGTATGTAGGTTCACTTTGACGACTGACTGCTGAGCTCGAGTTTCCTCTCAGAATGACAGGGGTTAGACCAATAGTCCACCACGCTGGCCCAATGCGGATTGACGGTAGACTTCACACACGCAGAGGACTAAAAAAATTCTCTGGTATGCAGGTTTCCTCACGATGTTTTCCTTCACCGTTTGAAACACGTGATATTTAATTTCTTAAAATGCACACAACTGAAAAGTTGGAGGTGCATGCCCCGGACCGGATTCGAACTCACACCCTCCGGAATCGAAAACAGAGGTCACATCCACTGGGCTATCACGGCTCTCAACAAACAAAGAATACATAATACTAATTATGATATTAAATTATTGTTTTAATTTATATGTCTATAAATTAACAAAGATGTAAACATAATCACCGGAAGGAAGTGCTATTAATACGCAAATGTAACTTTACGAGCTAAAATAAACCAGAACTGTAAATTACCATAGTACATGTAGTTTACTGCACATAGAGATAATGATCTCACCGCTAAGGGTAACTACTTGGTTGATCATGAGAAATACCCAGTAATGTAACCTTATTAGTCCTTTAGCATAACTACATTATCGGAACATCAAATGTACTTGTAACTAATTAGATTATTTATTTTTTCAGTGACGGTCTCTGAACTGGAGTGTGATTCCGCTATTTTATACTCGTCGATGTTATATTCGCCTATCATAAGTTTTATTACAATTTGAACTGTATTTCTATGGTATGTCAAAAATAAAATGTCACTAACAACGAAGTTGGAAGTCGTCATGGAAATGAGCGATGTAACATCGCTGTAACTTTATAGAATGCAGGGGCTGATTGTTTAGTGACAATACAGTCGCTGGAAGCCGGCTAACTTGGAAGAGATACAAGTTTACTCTAACCATTGCTCTGGCGGTTGCTATGCGACATCGTACTGTATCGCCTGTAGCCATGTGCACGTCGATCCTCTTTGTACAATCGCTAACAAAATTTTTGGGAATGACAGATCCGATTGACAACTTGATCACGTGACCTGTCGACAGTGAATGTCATTGCCTCGCATTTTGTTAGTTTTCGAAGCGTTAGGGGTTAAAGCGAATCGACGTGCTACATGCCCTGATGCTAAATCGCTCGTCTACATACACGACTAAGGTTTTAATCTAACCACAACATACAAAGTACAAGTCTTCGCTAGCCGGAGAGACACTCAAAGAAGAAGGAAAAGAAAAGCATCCCGGGTTTCTACGCGGAAATGCATTGGGACGCTAAATTGCTTGGCGGTACGTCATTGCTGGTAGGGTGGTAAGTCGGTAGCCTCAGCCGATGCTACCACTAGACTAGACCTGAACCAATTTAAAAGAAAAAATAAAATGCCAACAAATGTAAAATCAAGAATACGCTTTCCAACTGAACCACTTTACCGATTTGGAATTTCTTAAAATACAAGTACATATACACAAAATCTACATAATCAGCGAATAACTCTTATGGTACAATACATATTTATATGGTATATAGAATAAAAGTTAATCGAACTCCTTTTGATTTTGCTGAAGGGGAAAGAGAGTTGGTTTCTGGGTTTAATACTGAATATAGAAGAGGAGGGTTTGGTTTAATTTTTTTACCCGAGTATTCAAGAATTTTATTAAATCAATTTCATTTCAATCTCACGTGATGGTATGTGATGATGCAATGTAAGATGGAAGCGGGCTAATTTGTTAGGAGGTGGATGAAAATCCACATCCCTTTCGGTTTCTACACGACATCGTACCATAACGCTAAGTCGCTTGGCGGTACGTCTTTGTCGATAGGGTGGTAGGTCAATCGGCCCAGCCGGAGATCGATCCCAGGACCACCGTTTTGTAAGTCCACCGCGCATACCACTGCGCCACGGAGGCCGTCAAACTCACCATAGTAGCAGCTGCTGATGTCGATGAATCCGTCCGCCACACAGTTCTTTGTGCACTTGCAGGCGTAGCGGGAGGTTCTGTTGAACGATGTCTCGTCCATGATATACCTGGGATAATGGAAACGTTATCAGATACTAATAAACTTGAAGCTTTGGTAGTTTTTACCAGAATTTCAGATTCTTAGAAACATAAAGCGTCTCTCCAGACATTTTAGTAGGGGAGCCCGGGATGCCAAATTTGCAGTTACTAAAGCGTCACGGGGACCGATTAGATTTGGTAGATTAGATGATAGAAAATATAACACGAGTAGCGGACGCCCGCGACTTCGTCCGCGTGAAACTCGATGTAAACTTTCAACTACCCCCAACCTGCCCTACCCCTAGACCGTAAGACGCAACTGTCACCGTACCCATGCTATCTGAAAAACACTTTACATGATCGATTAAGATTTTAGTCTGGACGCCTGACGCCTCAAAAAGTCTTGCTTTAAAATACCCGAAAGAATTATTTCGCCTCGTTAACAATAAGAATTATTATACGAAGCTGATCGCTAACCTTCGCTAGTCGGAGTCACTCAAAGAAAAAGACGAAGAAAAAGAAAAGAACTCGGATTTATTTAGATTTTTCTACCAGTTAATATTACAGCCACTTACCTATAAAATGTAAGACCATCAGGACTCTTGACCTCCTCGAGGAATTTGAAAGGATAAGTTCTGCAGGCTTGCCTCCTGAATATCGGGATCTCCACATCCTTCTTCAGACCAGGGGTCAGCATCAAGCCTTCGTACGTGCCTTTTACTTGGTTGCAAGGTATGCTGCAAACAATACTCATTATTATTAATGGGGTCAGAGACCTTTTTGTTGGATTGGCGACCCCGCACCGTAAAGTTGGTCGACAGCCTATTTGGTTGACCAGAACCATTAAATGGATTGCAGGAAGCCGCTCGAAACTGATGTATCGAGTTCATTACAGGAGACCTTTGTCTATCAATTGACGGCCTCCGTGGCGCGGTGGATTTACAAGACGGACGTCCTGGGTTTGATCCCCGGCTGGGTCGATTGAGGTTTTCTTAATTGGTCCAGGTGGGAGGTGGTGGGAGTCTTTGACCGTGGCTAGTTACCATCCTACCGGCACATACGTACCGCCAAGCGATTAAGCGTTCCGGTACGATGTCATGTAGAAACCCAAGGGAGTGTGGATTTTCATCCTTCACCTAACACGTTAGCCCGATTCCATCCTAGATTGTACTACTTTATTTAATGATATTACCCTTGACTACAATCTCACCTGAGGGTAAGTGATCATGTAATCTAAGATGGAAGCGGGCTAACTTATTAGGCGGAGGATGAAAATCCACCAGCCCCTTTCGGTTTCAACACGATATCGTACCGGAACGCTAAATCGCTTGGCGGTACGTCTGAGACATGAAAATTAGCACCTGTATATGTAAATACAGATAGACACTTCGTGAGACGTGTTCCTATCATGCCCTGTGAAGTGATGCTCTGTTTAAAGGTGATGATTTTCACTTACCATCAAGTGAGCCATCTACTCGATCCGTCAACATTATAAACGCGAAAGTTGGTATAGATGTAAGAATATTTTTTAATCTTTTACGCCGAAAGTATTGTATAGATGACTGTGGCTTAATATAGTTATATCCCTAAATTACACATAAAAGCTACTTTTTATTTTTTTATCTAAATTACAAACTGAATTTCATGCGCAGGCGCCCTATTATTTTAAGAGAATTACAATTATTAGATCGGATAAACCAAGATAGAAAATGCAAATATAAGTCTTAATGAATTTATAAATTACAAAGAACACATCTAAATCAGATTATAATCTTAATAGAATTATATCGGATAAACAAATATACAAAATGCAAATAGAAATAAATTACAAAGAACTCAATTATACATCTAAATCAGATTATAACACTTCCTTGCAATCGCAAAACCCATAGAATGATACTTAATTGCAAGCAAAGCACTTCAATAATAAATAGTGGCATAGGTGAACATGACAATGGTCTTGCCTTGACTCCTGCTTTTCGAGATTTATGGTTAACCATTACAGATCATTACGACCAATTAAATGCCTGTTATCGTTTCTAACATCTGTTTAAGCAAATGCTTGGTTACAATAAAATAAACTGCTGGTTTATGTAATTACGAGTAACTAAGGTTACCTACTAATAAATTGCCTAGGTGTTTCATTAGAGTATTTGTTTGGATACGCCTTCGAATAATGGAGTCAGTGTACACAATATCAGACTTTTCTTTAGCTGTTTATTTCATTTAAGACATTTCCGCGTATCACAAAGCGTGTTAA